>NC_134363.1:184002216-184212216 GCF_048569485.1 Anomaloglossus baeobatrachus | reverse complement strand
CTTTCTCTTTGTGGACTGGATGGGTTGTTACTGACATCTGGTGATAAATGCATATCAACAGCACCTGTAGAAATAGATTTACTTTGAAAATTGTTGACCTGTTCAATACTGATTTCACCCACTGACAGTCATGGATGAAAGTGTAGGCACTAGAGATGAGCGAACCTGAGGTTCGGTGTCCATACCGAACACAGACTTTTTATAAAAAACAGAGTTTGGATTTGGCGTCCAGGTGCTTTACGTATGCAAACCACTTGCTCGAGCAGCGCTGTGCTTGGGTACATTTGGTGGTCGGCCCTGTGTTAGCCGCTTGCAGTGCTTGAATGGTTCACACTAGTGGTAACAACAGAGTGATCGGATATAGTGAGCACCAAACAAAAAATTCCTGCTTACCCTCCACGGAAGGGTTCTGTTCATGGCTGGTTGCATATGGACGGAGACCCGAACTGCCAATCAGTCCCAAACTGAACTTTTCTACACTCTGGCTGCACCCACCGAACCGAACTTCCACAGTTTCGCTCGTCACTAGTAGGCACCCTTGAAATTGTTCCAGAAAATAAAGTACTTCTCGCAGAAAATTATTGCAATTACACATGTGTAGTCATACATGTTTATTTGCTTTGTGTGTATTAGAAAGACAAAAACAAAAAAAAAATAGAGAAAAAACCCCAAACTGGACACAATTTCACACAAAACCTCCAAAATGGGAAGGTAAAAATTGTTGGCACATTTCCAAAATTGTTGGTAAACAACTTTGTTTCCAGCATGTGATCTCTTTCAAATTCACCTGTGGCAAGTAACATTCATGGGCAATATGAAACTCACACCTGAAACTAGATATAAAAGGGAGAAGTTCACTCAGTCTTTGCATTGTGTGTCTGTGTGTGCCACACTAAGCATGGAGAACAGAAAGAGGAGAAAAGAACTGTCTGAACACTTGAGAACCAAATATATCAACAATCTCAAGGTTACAAGTCCATCCTCAGAGATCTTGATGTTCCTTTGTCCAGAGTGTGCAACATAATCAAGACATTTACAACCAATAGCATTGTAGTTAATTCCCTGGATGTGGATGGCAAAACAAATTTGATGAAAGGTTGCAAAGCAGCATAGTCCTGATGGTGGATAAGTTCCACTCAAGTTCCTAATAAATTTAAACTGTCCTGCGGGCTCTAGGTGTATCAATGTCAGCGCAAACTATCTTTCCATACTGAATTAAATAAAACTGTCTGAGCACTTGAGAATAGAGATGTGCGGACCCATGGAAGTTCGGGTTCTGCAGGTTCAGACGTACTTTAGATAAGTTCTGTTCGGGACTTGAACCTCATTGGAAGTCACTGAGGCTCTCCACCCATATACAGCCAGCCATAAACAGCACACTGCTCGCTAGAGTGGTTTGCATACATAAAGCACCAGAATTGCAAACTCAAACGCTGATCGCTTTGTAAAGTTAGTCTACGGAACGAACACTGAACTTTATAATTTGTGTTCTCTCATCTCTACTTGAGAACCAAAATTGTTGACAAATATCAAAAAACTCAAGTCCATCTCCAGAGATCTTGATGTTCCTCTATCCATGGTGTGCAACATAATCAAGAAGCTTACAACCCATGGCACTGTAGCTAATCTTCCTGGACATGGATAGCAGAGCAAAATTGATCACAGGTTGCAATGCAGTATAATCCGGATGGTGGTTAAGCAGCTCCAAGCAAGTTCCGAAGAAAATCAAGCTGTTCTGAAGGCTCACAGTGCATTAGTATCAGAGCAAACTATCAGTCCACATTTGAAACAAATGCAATGGAGGAGACCCTGGAGGACCCCACTGCAGACACAGAGACATAAAGCTGGACTGCAGTTTGCCAAAATGTATGTGAGTAACCAAAATCCTTCTAGGAAAGATGAAACCAGGATAGAGCTATTTGGTAAAGCACATCATTCTGCTGTTTAATGAGAGGCCTACAAAAGAAAAGAACACATTATATACAGTCAAATGTGGTGGCGGTCAGAGATACTTGAGGGTTGTTTTGCTGCTTTTGGCACTGGATGCCTTGACTATGTGGAAGGCATCATGAAATCTGAAGATTACCAAAGTATTTTGGGTCGCAATGTAGTGTTCAGTGTCAGAAGTCTGGGTTTATGTCTTAGGTCATGGGTCTTCCAGCAGGACAATGAATCCAAACATACTTCAAGAAGCCCCCAGAAATGGATAGAAACAAAGCGCTGCAGAGTCCTGAAGTGGCAGCAATGAGTCAGGAGCTAAATCCCATCCAACACCTGTGGAGAGGGCTTAAAATTGCTGTTGGGAGAAGGCGCCTTTAAATATGAGAGACCTGGATCTGTTTATAAAGAGTCCAAATCTCCAGCTGAGAGGAGTAAGAAGCTTTGGATGGTTATAGAAAGCGATTGATTGCAGTTATTTATTCCAAAAGGTGAAACCAAACATTAAGTTGAGGGTACCAACAATTTTGACCCACCTATTTTTGGAGTTTTATGTGAAATTATGTCCAATTTGCCTTTTTTCTATTGTTAAAGTACACACAAAGGAAATATATATATATATCGCTTTCCTTGTCTAAATTAATTTTTCGGATCTGGATACATTTTTTGAGGGTAAGATACTGGCAAGTGTCACCATGAATATTTCAATTATTTACGCTTGCCATATGTTTGGACCGTGGTTGCTTGCACTGTGCGAGCAAATATGTAAGATGCCTAACAGGACAGTTCTTGAATATGTGCCGGTCACAACACACGTTTTCTTGTTATTCCATGAGGTTTTGGGGGTTTTTTAATCTAAAAAGGAATTATATGTGATTTAATATAGTCTTGTCTTTTATTCAGTTTTTCTTTAAGCCTGGTATTTTGATTTGGTACGTGGCTCTTCTTAAAGACACAGGAACAGGTTTCTAATATTCCAATAATCACTGAACAAAGGAACGGTCTTCAGCGGTGATGTCATTAGGGTTCAGTAACTAAGCAACCTCTTCTCCACCAATAGCGTTCACAGTTGATGCTGTCATACATTTCTTTCTTGCTATTTTTTTGTGAGGCCCGTACATTATCACGCTGTTACCTACTGTCTGTGATTACTGAAACATAATTTTAAGTATGAATTGTCACATTGGGATTAGAGAAATTTTCAAGGATTAAATAAAATCTTCCTAAAAGCGATAAATTCTGTAAATTAACAAGACGTTACTTACCTAAAGAATCCCTGGCTGCTGCCGCGCCGCCGTCTATGTGCCGTTTATACTCGTTGCCACTATAGCCAATCACTGGCCTCAGTGGTGACACAAGACCACTGCGGACAGTGACTGGCTGCAGCAAGGTCAGGTCTGCAGGGAGCACCAGAATGACAGGCAATTCATTGTGTAAATAATATCTATTTTGTTACTTTACAGCCTTGAAGAAAACTTTCATTGATTCTGCAAAACCTCTTGTCCACCCCTTAAGGGCCATTTGCACGCTGCGACATCGCTAACGATATATCGTCGGGGTCACGGTGTTTGTGACGCACATCCGGCGTAGTTAGCGAAATCGCAGCGTGTGACAGGCAGGAGTGACCTTAAACGATCGCAAAAGAGACAAAAATCGTTGGTATATGAGAGGTCGTTCATTTATCAAAAATCGTTGTCTGGCCAGTAGCGATGTTGTTCCTCGTTCCTGCGGCAGCACACATCGCTATGTGTGGCACCGCAGGAGTGACGATCATCTCCTTACCTCCGTCCACCGGTAATGAGGAAGGAAGGAGGTGGGCGGGATGTTACGTCCCACTCATCTCCGCCCCTCCTCTGCTATTGGACGACTGCCGTGTGACATCGCTGTGACGCCGCACGATCCGCCCCCTTAGAAAGGAGGCAGATCGCCGGCAAGAGCAACGTCGCAGGGAAGGTAAGTCCGTGTGACGGGTGTAAGCGATGTTGTGCACCACGGGCAGCGATTTGCCTGTGTCGCACAACCGACAGGGGCGGGTACGCTCGCTAGCGATATCGGTACCGATATCGCAGCGTGTAAAGTGGCCTTTACACCTAGATACTGATTCCATGGAATATGTTACAATAACGAGACAAGAACAAGTTCATAACAATGAAAATCCAGAGGGGACAATTTATATGAAAGACCATTTAATTGTTTATTGACAGGGCTGTGTAGCAGCAGATCACTGTGTAATCTGCAGCCCTAGAAAACTACAGAGCAGTCCTGCCGCAGTAATATTCACAGTTACAGTCCCTTTCCCTATGATTTCTCAGCTCATTCCTTAGGGATTCCTGCAACTTAAAGGAACTCTTCATACCTCTGCAGATACTGAAGGAACAATTGGTATCAAACTACAGTATAGTATGTTATTATGTAATTAAATAATCCAAATAGGGCTCGAGAAAAATATAATAAACTAATAATGATCTGAATGATAATTAAAAACAATAACATAATAAAACTAAAAGGTAATAATAAACTATAACAAGCAATGCATTAGGGACAAATCATTCAATTTTTTTCAAGGCAGCTTCTCCTCATGTCCAATTGTACGTTATAAGTGTAAAATGCAATAAAAAGGATGTGTTACTGTATAACATTACACATAACTGATGGAAAAAGAAAACGTGAGGAATGCTGCCGGATATCGTGGCGGGCAGGGAAGAGGAACAGCTCGGTATTGCTCTCTGCTGGTTGAGCATTGATGTTAGTTGCATTTTCCGAATAGTCAACTATTACAAAGATTGTACCTCCACTTTTTTTTGCTACATTTTCCTCCCAAGTAAACAAAAAGGAACAAAAAAAGCCCAAAACTTTACAGGACACATCACATAAAAAAAAAACCCATGAAATAACCAGGATGGCTTGTGGGTGACATGTTTTTTTATTTAGCAGATGTAACACAGCTTCTCTTATCTCCAGACAATTCTATAAGCGTATTTTCAGACCCTTTAGAAATCACAAAAAAAAAAAGCACCTCCCAAAGACAAGATCTGCAGTTTAAAACGTTTCTGGAGTGTTTAGGTCCGCACATTGCTCCCCCTCTCTTAAGATACTTGTGCATTAAACAGAAAGGGGGTCACTGCTGTGACGTGGACATGGGAGCCCTGTAAAATACGCAGATCAGGAGTGTGGTCCATGCATGTATGTTATGGATGAAGATTGCTCTGAAAAAATCAAATTGCACATACTCGCCCCCCAATGCTGCCTCACAGCTCTCTTCTCTTTCTCTTCAAGTCTGGTGAACACTTGACCATGTCACAAATGTGGCAACCATTGGTTTCATTGGTCACATTCCAACCAGGACATAACAATATGGGCTTTCTTACTTTTTTAATAGCGTATTTGGGTCATATGGCGATTCAAAAGAAAGGAGTAGAAAACCCATTGAAGCTCCATTTAATAATGCTAAAGATCATACTTTCTAAGCCCTGTACGCTCCTGCAAGGTGTGTTAGACCGTGTGTATATTTGTGTAAATTACATAAATGTAAAGTGTGTCTTTTATTAGAACGGGATATTCATCATTGTATGTATTTGGTTATCCATCAGTTCTGGAAATGACTCCAAGTTTTGTTTCCATTTTACTCAGGTCTCTGCTTTGTTGTTGGAACATTTGCTCCGACGGTGATTGAAAGCATTTCCGAGGAGAATGCGACGCTGCCTTGCCAGCACAAGCTGGGTCTGTTGGGAAACAATCTGGACATTGAGTGGCTGTCAAACAATTCGGATCATGGGCAGAAAGTGGTAAAGTCTTATCAGCGTCACATCATTTGTACAAAATGTTCATACATGAGAAAAACATTATTGCAACATCAGAGAATTGTGTGTGTAATTATATATATATATAAATTATATATATATAGATATATATATATAAATTATATAGATATATATATATAAATTATATAGATATATATATATAAATTATATAGATATATATCTATATATAGATATATCTATATATAGATATATATATATATATATATATATATATATAAATTATATATATATATATATATATATATATATATATATATATATATATATATATATATATATATATATATATAGAGATATATATATATATATATATATATATATAGAGATATATATATATATATATATATATATATATATATATATATATATATATAATATATATATATATATATATATATATATATATATATATATTTATATATATAGATATATATATATATATATATAATTTATATATATCTCTATATATATATATATATATATATATATATATATATATATATATATATATATATATATATATATATATATATATATATATATATATATATATATATATATATATATATATATATATATATATATATATATTTATAATATATATATATATAATTTATATATATATATATATAAATTATATATATATATATATAATTTATATATATATATATATATAAGCAGTACAAAGTGTATATGGCTGTGCTGTTCCAGCTACGGACTTTGTGTACATCCGGTCACAAAACAGAGCTACAAGCAGCAGATCATTGGTGCTGCTAAGTGTTAAACCCCAACAATCTATCATTGATGACCCATGCAGAGGAATGAAATTGAAAACAAAAGAAAAATGCACCATCTCCAAAATTCAGATGCACGTAGAATAAATTATAATCCAATATGTCCGAATTCATTTTGCATCCCAGCCTTTTTCAAGCATAAGAATGGTCATCACAGCCAAGTAGCATCTCATTTGTTGTAGAGTGACGTTCTTTACAGTCGCGGCTGTGAAGAACAATTGAAACCCAAGACCAAAACTGAACGTCATGAAAGACTGGTAATGAGGAGAGAACCCAAACTGTAAAGTTCAGAGTTTGTACCAAACACAGACTTTACAAAAAAAAAAAAAATAAAAAAAAAAATCGGTGTCCGAGTTCAAAGATCGGGTGCTCTTCGTATGCGGACCACTCGATCGAGCATCATGTGCTTGGGCATGCTCAGTCCAGTGCGAGCCATTTGCAGTCTCTGAATGGCTCTAACTTGGGATGAAAACAGAATTATTGGATGTAGCGTGTGCAAAAAAAAACCAAAACAAAAAAGAACGCCTTCTCCCAGAAATTCTCTGTTTATGGGTGGCTTTATGTGAATGGAGAGCCAACCTACCCAATCATCGACTTAGAATGGGGTTTGGGCTATGGGATCAAGTTCAGGTCAAACCCGGATCCTGATCTGACCTTTATCTGAAGTATGGTTGAAGCTGGCGAACCCAAACTTCCACGGGTCTGCTCATCTCTACTGATAATGGTTTCTAAATGATCAACCCAAAATATCAGTAAAAAAAAAATAAATAAATCAATATTTAAGACAAATGGGCAGATAACCATTCCAGAAAAGAAGCAAGTATTAACACGTAGAAGACAGAAAACACTGATGGAATTCGTAAATCACTTTCTTTGTTTTGGACAGGAGCTTTTTTGGGGTCACGTACAGCAATAGTAAAATGGTGCCGCCCTCACCGAGTGCCTAAAGGAGCCGCTCCCCCTGGCACATGTAGTTAGCATGACAGAATATGTAGTACTGCGCTGCACTGCCAATAGGACTCCGTTCACATCTGTATTGTGGCTTATATGAAAAGCAAAAATAACGACAGTCAGGTCCAACACATGTCAGCTACTAACTTCAGCTCTTTTGAGCAGATTCATCTCATGGTAGAGGTAAGTAAAACGGCACCAGTGGCACTAATCAATATGCTCATGCACAGCCACTGGCGCCATTTTTCTGAAGACTGCCAAGAGATTAATCTGCACAAGTGCCGACCGTGACCTGGACGGGACCAGCACAAAATCTGAATAAGGATGACGAAAAGACACGTAGAGGCAGCAGAGGCGCTGGGAAAGAGCTGAAGACCCTATCCACAGTCCCTCTAGTCTAGTCCAATGCACGAAGATATGAATAGAAAAAAACTTCAAACACAGATTAAAGAAAACATACAAAACAGATTTCTGGTATGATTTAAATCAGTATGATCGGGCCAATATGGCCCTGTCTGCTAATTACTTAATGCTAATGAAATGTTTGCTTTATGGGAACGGTTTATGACTTAAAAGTTTGTCATTTTACTTTGTACTTTTCAGATACTCAGCTACAGCGGAGGTCAAGTCTACGAAAATAGAGAACTCAAAGGCCGTTACAGCTTTGTTGCAGACTTCTTAACAGGCGATGCCACCATTTTTATAAGATCTCTGGAGCCCAATGATGCTGGACTTTACACATGCAAAGTGAAAAATGCTGGCCAGTATGCATGGAGTCTCGTCATCTTAAAGATATTAGGTAAGTACCTGAGCTAGAATGGGTTGGATCATAAACATGGAACGGCAGCCCAATATGTCACTACTAGCACGAAGAGCTGTAAATCTACTTTTCAGCATATTTCATTATTATACCACACCAAAGTCACCAAACTATCACCATAAGAATTATTTTCCACTTGTGATTCCTATGTGAGAATGTGATCCGATAATACATCGGATTGCACTATCACCAGTGCAAGACTATGGGGCAGTGTCCTCTTACCTTTTATTTCTCGCCATGAATCGTGCTCTCAGTGCAATCGCAGCATGCTGCATTTAGCAGCGAGTCTCGGCTCACACACCCCCATACAAGCCTATGGGAGCATGTGAAAAATCGCACTGCACTCGCATGTTATACAACTGCAGTGCGATATAGGCAGAGACAGACAGCGGAGGAGATGGGGAGAAAGTGCTCCCTCCCTCTTCTCCAAAGCTGTGATACGATCGCAAGATTGCATCACAGTTGCTTGACATTTGGCTGACACCGTAGCAGAGGGTCATTAGCATATCACTTCCAAGGCTCTCGCATCAGAAGCGGTACGCGAGTGGAAAAGAATCCTAAGTAAGTGTGTGGGAATAGTATGGTTAGCAAAAGAATTACATGCATAGGGATGTAGGTTAAAGGGTTATTTTCACAAAATCCTATTGACTAGGGGCTCTGGAGTCCCAAGAACAGTTCTCTACAGCCCCTTATTGAAAGGAGTATAGGTGCGCATGCTCGGCCTCTGCTCTATTTATTGTTAATGAGTCTGCGAATGTCAAGGACAGGGCTCAGCTTTCTCATATACAATTAATGGAATGAAGATGGAGGGCTGCAGAGGCCCATTCTTGGTGTTTCAGAGCCCAAAATATGACTACTTCCCTATTTACCTAGCTTCAACCTTGACACTTAGGCTGGGGATACGCAGGCTTTATTGTGAGTGAGTCGCATAACTCTCGGCTCCCGCTTTGCCGGATTGTAAGCCGAGTGTTATGCGAGTGTCATGCCACTGTGAAGCGATCCTGCGATCACAGCACAGCTGCGGAAGACAGGGCAGGCGCTGCGGAGGAGAGGGAGGGAATAATCTCCCCATCTCCTTCATAGTCAGGTGACGCGATTCTCGCTCTGCACTCGCGTTACACCGGTGTAATGCGAGTGCAATGCGATTTTTCTCTCGCACCCATAGACTTATATAGGTGCGAATGAAAAATTAAATTCCACCCGCAGCATGATGCGATTGCTTTCTCAGTCCGATTAGGGCTGAGAAACAAAAATTCGCTCATGGGAGCGGGACCATAGAGTAAAATTGGTTCAGGTGGAATGTGATTTTTATCGCATTCCACTCGCTTTGTTTTTCTCGCCATGTGTGCTTACTCTAATGGGGAACGTCCATCAAAATAATATTTGCAGGATTGAGGGCTGTTATTCTAGGTTTCTTCTGCCTTCACTAGCTCTCATGTACTGTCACAGCTTCATCACTATTTCCCCTTGTGTAGAAACGGATCATGCCCTTAATAACCTCGCCTCATATGTGCCGACATGGAGACTGAAGAGTGTGATCCGCCTTTCTTTGCAGATTATTCCTTGCTCTCTTGCACTAATTTTAACATGATATATACAGTATGATGCAAGATTAGACAGAATACAGATATACTGAATTCACTTTCCTTGCAGTGAAGCCCTCGGAGCCGGATTGCTGGATAGAAGGGGAACAGATAGTGGGGAGAAATGTCACACTGCACTGCAGGTCATCAGAGGGTTCACTGCCCATGAAATACTACTGGCAGCATCTGAAGCACCAGGAATACTCAGGATATCTACCAACGCGGCCTGGTAATAATTTCACATTTTTTTGTATCTATATTATCTTGTTTGTAAGACTTTTCTATCAGCACTAGAGGTCTGAATGAATGTGCTAATTGGTCAGATTTTAAAGTCACTGTAATTTAAACACACTTTGCATAAGTCAGTAAGTACATGGGAGCATAAGAAATTTTGTCATACATCTTATTAGAGAAATCTGTTTATTTCTCCATTTATGAGCCACTTCTCCACAGGCTTCCTGAACTCACCATCCTGAACTGTGTCTTCCTTAAGACAAGACGTACTGCGAGCATACTGAGGGCTCAGGTTACAGTTTGTAAGTGAAACCTATGGAGAGATGATCTGGAGGAGGATAAGGAAGAAGTAAAAGGCTATGTTCACACATTGCATCTTTCACTGCGTTTCTGAGGTCACAAAGATGCACCGAAATACATGCATTTCCTTCCCCCATCAAAGTCTATGAGATTTCTATTTTGCATCTTTTTTTGGCTGTGTTTTTGAAGACACAGCCAAGATGCAGCATGTCAATTATTTTTGCGTCTTGTCCATGCGTTTCGAAGGACTGGCAGATCAATCCCTAGCTGACACTGGGTTGGCGGGGGATTGTTCCCTGGTATCTGGCCAGATGCTGGTTCCCACAAAGTCTATGGGGACCAGAATCTGCCATAAAGGGGTAGCAGAAAGCGCTTCATACTTACTGAATCACCGGCGCGGCTGTCACACTGCTCCCGCGGCCGGTCATTCACTTCCCGGGCAACTCATTACCTTTATTAAATATGCACTGCTTCCCCCGCCCACCGGTGGCTGTGATTGGTTGCAGTCAAACAAGCCCCCACCCTGAGTGACAGCTGTCTGACTGCAACAAATCACAGACGCCGGTGGGTGGGTCTATAACGTATAGTAAAAGAAATACATTTTAAAAATTGGCGTAGGATCCCCCCATATTATGATACCAGCACAGATAAAGCCCAACAGTTGGGGGCTGGTATTCTCAGGCTGGGAATACCCATGGTTATTGGGAGCCCCCAGCCTAAAAATATCTGCCAGCAGCTGCCCGGAATTGCCACACCCATTAGATACGACAGTCCCGACACTTTATCCAGCTCTTCCAGATTGCCCTGGAGAGGTGGCAATTGGAGTATTGGTATATAGTTGCCACTAAGTTCTAGATTAGTCATGGCAGGTGTCTATGAGACACCCCCACTACTAATCTGTAAGTGAAAGTAAATAAAAACAAAACACCCACCAAAAAACCTCTCCAGGTTCGACATAATCCACATGAGGTCCCACGACGCTTCCAGCACTGCTACATATCTGAAGCTCACAGTGAGGGTCATAGAACAAGACTGCCCGCTGTGAGCTCCACGCACCAACTGAAGTGAGCCACGCGATAAGCGGTGACGTCACTCAAGTGAATTCCGGTCACAGAATCAGATCTGCAGCTGTGACAGCAAATCACCTGAGTGACGTCCCACTAGTCGTGCGACTCACTTCTGTCACTCTGGTGATTTGCTGTCACAGCTGCAGATCTGAATCTGTGACCGGAATTCACTTGAGTGACGTCACCGCTTATCAAGTGGTTCACTTCAGTTGCTGAGTGGAGCTCACAGCGGGCAGTCTTGTTCTATGGCCGCTCTCTGTGAGCTTCAGATATGTAGCAGTGCTGGAAGCGTCGTGGGACCTCATGTGGATTAAATCGGACCTGGAGGTGTGTTTGTGGGGCTAATAAAGTGGTGAAAGAGGGTGCTTTTTTTGTCTCTTATTCTACATAAAGCATTATTTTGGTGTTTGTATTTATTTCTTTTCACTTACAGATTAATGATGGGGCGGTGTCTCATAGACGTCTGCCATTACTAATCTAGGACTTAGAGGCAGCTGTGGGCTGTTATTAATGCCTTATTACTCCATTGCCACCAGACCAAGGCAACGGTAAGAGCTGGGTCCAGCATTAGAATTAGCACATCTTATGGATGCGCCACTTCCGGGGCGGCTGTGGGCTGCTATTGTTAGGCTGGAAAGGGACAAATAATCATGGCCCTTCCCACCCTAATAATATCAGTCCCCAGTTGTCTGCTGTACCTTGGCTTGTTTTAAAAGAATGGGGAGACCCCATGTCATTTAAAAACAAAAAAAAGTGGGGTCTCCTCTATTTTCCACAACCAGCCAAGGTACAGGAGACAGCTGAGGGTTGATGCCTGCTGGCCAAGCTAGCGATCCCTCTATCTATTGAGCTACACTGTTATTTAATTCTATCTATTCTTTATTATCTATTCTATATATTATTTATTTTGTTCTTTCTTTCTATTCTATATGTTCTATCTACCTATCTATTCTAGCTTTAAAAAACGCATTAACAAAAACGTGGCAAAAAAACGCGGCAAAACATTGTGCGTTTTTTGGGCTGCATTTTCTGTGACCACAGGAAAAAGATGCACTTAAGATGCACTCAGAAAAAAGATGCAGTGTGTGAACATAGCCTTAATCCCAGCACACCCACCATGCTGCAGGCTCTGTGTTTTATGTACATCCTGCAAGTGAAGCTCTGAGGCTGGCCGGATTGCTGAATCCAACTGTCCTCAGTCCTACTGTGCTTCTCCCATGCTGTAAGGGTAAACCAGCCTCTGCTAGCTGTATGGGAGAGTGATCAGTTCTGGTCAGTGAAGGGACCACGACACTGGCCAGGACTGTCAGACTTCAGGAACACACCAATCCCTGCAAAGCAGGGAGGCGGGGGTGTTGAGACGTGCATTTCTGAAGAAAAAGAATATAAGAATAACCCTTTAAGGAATATGTTAGACGAAGTTCACACATCATGGCCTAGTATCAGTATGTCTAAAATTAACTAATCATATAGGATCCTACACTTTATATAAAAAGGCACCTAAACAAACTTAATATTTAGTTACTGAAAGTCATCATGATACTCAGAAGCACAACTCTAAAAAACAGTGCACTCCTTTAGACTGATGCCTGTCTATAAGTTAAATTATCTGTCACAAGTACAATATACAAGTCTCATAGTGTAATCACAACATGCCTCATGTAAGTCTTATTTCCTTGTGCCCTAGGATCTCCTCAGCAACTGTTTTTGCAAAACGTCAGTAAAGCAGACAATGGCTCGTACCGCTGTATTGTATCAAATCAAGCTGGAAACCGGATATGTTATGTACACTTGACAGCTCAGAGTAAGTAGAAACTTTCAGAAAGTGAAGGCAACACACTTACATTTGGTTTCCCTTACATAAAAAAACCCAAACTCTTAATAAAAATTAAAATACAGTACTTCAGAAATAAAAAAACATTACTTATCCTATACTGATCCTGGGTTATATCCTGTATTATACTCCAGAGCTGCACTCACTATTCTGCTGGTGCTGTCACTATGTACATACATTACATTACTGATCCTGAGTTACCTCCTGTATTATACTCCAGAGCTGCACTCACTATTCTGCTGGTGCGGTCACTGTCTATATACATTACATTACCTATTCTGTACTGGATCCTGAGTTATAGCCTGTATTATATTCCAGAGCTGCACTCACTATTCTGCTGGTGCAGTCACTGTGTACATACATTACATATCCTGTACTGATCCTGGGTTGCATCCTGTATTATACTCCAGAGCTGCACTCACTATTCTGCTAGTGCTGTCACTATGTACATACATTACTGATCCTGAGTTACATCCTGTATTATACTCCAGAGCTGCACTCACTAATCTGCTGGTGCAGTCACTGTGTACATACATTACATTACTGATCCTGAGTTACCTCTTGTATTATACTCCAGAGCTGCACTCACTATTCTGCTGGTGCAGTCACTGTGTACATACATTACATTACTGATCCTGAGTTACATCCTGTATTATACTCCAGAGCTGCACTCACTATTCTGCTGGTGCGGTCACTGTCTATATACATTACATTACCTATCCTGTACTGATCATGAGTTATATCCTGTATTAAAATCCAGAGCTGTACTCACTATTCTGCTGGTGCAGTCACTGTGTACATACATTACATATCCTGTACTGATCCTGGGTTGCATCCTGTATTATACTCCAGAGCTGCACTCACTATTCTGCTGGTGCAGTCACTGTGTACATACATTACATTACTGATCCTGAGTTACATCCTGTATTATACTCCAGAGCTGCACTCACTATTCTGCTGGTGCAGTCACTGTGTACATACATTACATTACTGATCCTGAGTTACATCCTGTATTATACTCCAGAGCTGCACTCACTATTCTGCTGGTGCGGTCACTGTCTATATACATTACATTACCTATCCTGTACTGATCATGAGTTATATCCTGTATTAAAATCCAGAGCTGTACTCACTATTCTGCTGGTGCAGTCACTGTGTACATACATTACATATCCTGTACTGATCCTGGGTTGCATCCTGTATCATACTCCAGAGCTGCACTCACTATTCTGCTGGTGCAGTCACTGTGTACATACATTACTGATCCTGAGTTACATCCTGTATTATACTCCAGAGCTGCACTCACTATTCTGCTGGTGCGGTCACTGTCTATATACATTACCTATCCTGTACTGATCATGAGTTATATCCTGTATTAAAATCCAGAGCTGTACTCACTATTCTGCTGGTGCAGTCACTGTGTACATACATTACATATCCTGTACTGATCCTGGGTTGCATCCTGTATTATACTCCAGAGCTGCACTCACTATTCTGCTAGTGCTGTCACTATGTACATACATTACTGATCCTGAGTTACATCCTGTATTATACTCCAGAGCTGCACTCACTATTCTGCTGGTGCAGTCACTGTGTACATACATTACGTTACTGATCCGGAGTTATATCCTGTAGTATACTCCAGAGCTGCACTCACTATTCTGCTGGTGCAGTCACTGTGTACATACATTACTTATCCTGCACTGATCCTGAGTGAGTGCAATGGTGAGTGATTCTATTTACGTGACTGTTGCAGCAAATCACAGTCCTGAGCAATCAGGTGACCAACGAAAGAGATCACCACGAGCTGCACCACTGGTCTGTGGTGAAGACAATGGGGGGTGGGGAGTACAAATCACTATTCTAATGTTACAATTTTAGCTATAATTCTGATCATTATCAGATGCTACTTCCTTGGATTAAAATAATATTTCTGTTTCACAGCTCCAACCAATGTGGCGTTTCTGGCAGGGGTCACCTGTGGCTCGGTAGGTGGGGTGCTATTCCTAGTTCTACTCTGCTGGTACCTGTTTCGAAAGAAAGAGCTCAAGAAAAGGGAAGAAGATGAGTTCCTGAACGAAATTAGGTAATAATAGGGGATGGTGAAATATAGTCTCTCGTATTCTGATCTGACTGCATAAAGCCCAAAGTGGCTGCACTACAAACATTGTGCTAATTGTCTGTGACATCTTGTTTTATTGTACACTTGTGGACTCAAACCAGCGCCTCTTTAGCTCTTGTAATACAGGGTATATCAGGACATGCTGGGAGCTGAAGTTTTGCCACAGTTCAAGAACCACAGGGTAGAAGACCAGTGCTATAGTCTGTGCAGTCAAGTAATGTATTCTTTTGACTATTATAGGGAGGATGCAGAAGCACCTAAAGCCCGCCTAATGAAACCTGGGTCATCATCCTCAGGGTCCAGAAGCTCTCGCTCAGGTTCCTCATCTACTCGGTCCACAACCAACAGTGCCTCTCGTAGCCAACGAACGCTCTCAACACAGGAAACAGCTCATGGGGACTCAAGGCATCACTGCTTGGAGCAAATATAAGGAAGAAAAGCGGAGACGTGCTATTAAAGGCATAAGATCTTAAAGAAAAAAATAAAAAGAATGTATGTGTCCTTTGTGCCACCGGGTTAAAGACGCTGGGCCTCATGCTTGGACAAGCTTTCCTAGGAGGTCTTCTTCACGTACAGTTTAAATCCTTACAGACTACACATTTGGGTTCTTCATCGGTAGCGTTCGCACCTTTTCAATAAACAGGCGTAACAACTGCAAAGTGAATTGAAGACGCCATTCAGATTTCTAACCGAACATGTAATAGGAATTATAGGAAGAACCTGAACTCTAAAAGGGAATGTGAATACAAGTTCTCCAGATGGTAAAGGCTTCACGTTATGAACAGTTCTGGAAATGATTACATTAATTACCACGAACTATGTAGCAATGTGAATTGTTTTGTAAGGGAAAACTTCCAAATACTTTACGGTGAAGGTACGAAATAATGTTTGACAAAACTGTCGTTCTATGAGGGAGATATTTTTGTATATTGTTATCATTTTGACTGTGTGAATTTTAATGTTCTGTAAAGCAGAAATGTCAATGGTTGAATTGCCCATAGACACTTCCAATCTGGTTAAGACGCCTTACAGCTAGAACGGTCTTTTCTTCTAGTCTCAGTAGAGTTACCTTATATCTTGTGGTCAATCGCACTCTAGCAGGAGCCAAAAAGTCATTACAGCAGGTTACCCCCAACTTTTGGCTTTCTGGCTGCTGTAAAACTAAACTCTCATTATTCCCCGACAGCATGGGGCTGTCAAAGAGTAAACTGGGAGTTGTAGTTTTGCAGTAGCTGGAGAGCTACAGGTTGGGGAACGCTGCAATACAGCAGCACTACATAAATTGCCAACAGCCAGTGATCACGCAAAATGTTTCTTGTGCCTCTTCAATGTCACTGAATGCCCGTAATTAAGAGGCAATCTGATAAAACCCATCTCATCAGAAATGTCACCAGTAGTAATTCATTGTAGAAAGTGAATACCTCTCTGGGTGAAGAAGACATGGTGATAGTAACTGCTGCGGCACCTTTCCTAAATGCGGTTATGGTGGTAGTAAGACATTCTTATACCCTATAAAAAGCCAAGAGACTGAGAGCAAGAGGTAGGAGTAAATGGAAAACTATTTTTTAACCAAGCCACTGCAATAATTAATAATATTCTGTATATGCTAAAGGGCTTAGTTCTCTCATCAGGTGTGAAATTAGGTACGAATTAAAATGATCCCCCGGCTGTCTGCCTCCAACACAAACTAAATCTATATAAAAAAAAGTCCATTTACAGGTAGCAATATTTATATGAAATTGGTACAACTGTAAGATGCAAATTACTCTGAGCGACAATCCTTAGACTCTCCTATCATAGTACTAATATGACCATTAACACGTATAATTAACCCAAACATCTGCTATAGATGTACGTGGCATGTGGGGTGCAGGCTCAGGAGCTGTGCCCACTCCACACACATGGTGCTGGCTATACTATACAGTGAGTATCCACAGCAGTGACCAGAGTTAGCTCCAATCGCTGCTGGTTATTCCCTTCAATGCCACAGTCAATCACTGGCCACGGCATTTAATTAGTGCAATCTTCGTGGCCTGCTGATTTGGACTCCTAATTTGCAGCTTCGGGAATTGACACCCTTTTTTATCAATAAAATTTAGGAAATTTAAAAAGTAAAAAAAAAAGTGAACATATTTGGTATTGCATCTTTTGTGATATACCGATCTATGACAATATATTATTATTTATCCTTTACAGCTAATGGTGTAAAGCAAAAAAAAAAAATAGTCATTATAATTAAAATGCTAGGAATTGAATTTTTGCCATGCATACCCCCAAAAATACAGTACAATATGAAGTGAGCAATATGAAGTTGTTTTCACTCTCAATGTGGCATAAAAAAACACCCTATTAGCATTATATATATATATATATATATATATATATATATATATATATATATATATATATATATATATATATATATATATATATATATATATATATATATATATATATATATATATATGTGGAGGATACCGGGCACCGCTGATCCCTGTATGGCTGACAAAGCTGTGCTTTCAGGCAGGTGGAGACCTGGGTGCGTGTCCCAAAGCAAAGGCGATACAAGATCCACAATGAAGAGATGAAAGGTCGCACTCCAAAGGTCGAATAAAATATTTTTCTTTTTATTCCACGATCACATCAGGGGTACAGGTAGTGAGGGAGGATGAGGGTGTGCCTGTACCTGCACCCTGATGTGATCGTGGAATAAAAAGAAAAATATTTTATTCGACCTTTGGAGTGCGACCTTTCATCTCTTCATTGTGAATATATATATATATATATATAAAAAGCCCTCACAAAAATAAGTAACAGCTGTCAGAAAATAGCAATAAAGCTAATTTTATTTTCATAAATTATTTTATTTTTACAAATTACTATTTATTTTTACAAATTACTAAAAAAATTTTAACCACTAAAATATATTTTAAGAAACAATACAGGTTTGGTATTGTGTTACCAGATAATTTTATGTATGTTTTTCTGCAGTATGAAGGTCATAGAAACCGAACCCCGTCCCCTCCCTTAGAAACCCTCATACAGCAATGCTGACAGAAGAATTAAAAAAAAAAAAAAGTCTCTTGGAAAAAGGGAAGAAAAAAAATTAAAGTTCAAAAACCAATACAGACCCCAGCAGGAAGGGGTTAAATTATATCTCACAAAGCAAAATGATCAATTCCACCAATAAATCGTTCACCATGGAAATGCTGCTCTTCCAGTAGAGGATGTCTGCCAGGCAGCAAACAAAATAAAACAAAAAAAAAACAAAACATTTTTGTTTTCCAGCAGATTACCAGTGTTTTGCAATACGGTTTTTGGCCATCTGGTAGAGATCCATATGGTTCGCCAGTCCTGGCATGGGACTGAAAACTGCATTCTGAAATTTCTGTAATTTACGCCAAGAACATGGGCTGTTTTGCTAAGTACTGCGCAGCCGCTATCAGAGAAATAACAATTGTTCTTCTTCCAGTTGTATCAATAGCTGCTACATTTCAATGGGCCTCACGTGTGGTCAGTTGTAGACGGGGACAGAACAGGTACTTGTGGAAATGTTTACACATACAGCTGGCTTATGGAGGTTTAACGCTTTTATGTAGCTGATAACCGCAAAAATTATTTACGTATCCAGCCTATCTCGTACCTCAGTCTAAAGGATGTCCAGCTGTTTCTATGAAAGAACTGTAAAATAAGCCATAAAGTAGGTCAGCGATGAACCATTTAGTCCATTGCGATGAATAAATATTGCAGATGGTTTTTGCTATAAAATTTTTGCTACTAAATAGAAAAAAAAAGGGCGATGACCCACAGTGAATAGTAGAATAAGTGTAGAAACGTATTTTACCATCTACCTTTATCCAAAAAAATAATCTGTGTACATTTGTACCAGTTCTGGTATCTAACATGGCTAAACCTATTAGGGTATGTGCACACGTTGCTTTTTTTTCCGCGCGGAAAAAAACGCACCCTCTGGCAGAGGGGAGAATTGTAAACAATGCTTTTTGACAAACAACGCATCGAATACGCATGCGTTTTTCATGCGTTTTTTTAGGTGCGTTTTTTAAGACTTGTCAGTGTTAATAAAGTTGGTTGAACACAGACCTTTGGAAAAAAAAACCTGTGATGTCATTTCCTTCTCCACATTCTGTTTGGATAAATGGGAGGGCTTGGAATGGAAGGAGCACCATTTGAATTTTGGAAAAGTTGAAATAAACTTCGCGCACCAAGCCCCTTAGGTACCTATACGTCAGAAAACCCCCACAAGTGACCCCATTTTGGAATCTGCACCCATCAAGGATTTTATTCAGGAGTATATTAAGCATTTTGAATCCACAGCTACTTCACCCAAAATGTTGCTGTAGCAACAATAGTCTCACTTTTAGGCCCGTTTCACTCGTCAGTGAAAAACACTGACGTTTTTCACTGGCGTGTAAAACACGCACATGTCCCTCCGTGTGCCGTGAATCACGGCACACACGGGTTGTCTAAGTGCAATCCGGGCTCCGTTCTCCGTGGCCCGTGATTGCACTTAGAGATTAACTCACCTGCACCAGCTCCCGCTCTCCATGGTGCTGATCGCTCCCACGGTGCAGCATCCGGCCGGCGCTGACCCCCGCAGCAGCTGCTTCCGGGTCGGCTGTGTCGTGCATCATGAATATGCGCGACAATAATGAGCCGGCTCAGAAGCAGCAAGCTGCACGGGCTGCAGAGGACATCGCTGGACGCCGGGTGAGTTAAAATGATTTTTATTTTAAAAGCACGTTTTTTTCTGGCACGTGTTTCACGGATCACACCACTGCGTGGTCCGTGGAACATCAGTGATGCCAGAAAAAAATGGACATGTCTCCGTGCGGCAATCACGCACACGCGGGTACGCCGCATGGAGACACGTGCAGTGAAAAATCACTGATGTGTGAGCAGACCCATTCATTATAATGGGTCTGCGTATGTCAGTGATCCTGGTACGTTTAAAAAAAAAAGCACAAACGTACCAGAATCACTGACGTGTGAAAGGGGCCTAAGGCTATGTGGCCATGATCCAGCGACACGGCGTCTAGTACAGTGTCAGCCTTCCTGCAGCTGCCCATGCCCACGATTTGGGTTCAGGCTGCTGTGGAGCTCTATGCTACCTGCAGAGAACACTCTCGTCTCCGCAGCATAAATTGACATGCTGAGGCTCGGGAAGCCACGCTACCGGTCAGTTTATGCTGCGGAGAAAAGAAGCACAGTGGGCATGGGATCTCCAAAAATCCTTCCACTGTGCTTCTACTGCACAACGCAGCGTTATGGACGCAGGGAAAACACTCAGCGCCCATAACGCTGCAAACCCCGATTGTGGACACACAGCCTAAAAAGCGTCAATGGATGAAGGGATGTCAAATATATAGAACGTCCCACCCCCGCCTGCATATTCTAAGCTGGCACCTTTAGTACCTTTCATGTGGCACTAAAGGGTGCCTAGCTTAGTATTTATCCAATTAAAAAAAAAAATAAAAAAATGAAAAAAATGGCGTGGGGTCCCCCCTATTTTTGATAGCCAGTCAGGGTAAAGCAGACAGCTGTAGCCTGCAAACCACAGCTGGCAGCTTCATCTTGGCTGGTGATCAATTTGGAGGGCTCCCCAGGCTTTTTTTTTTTATTTATAAATAAAGAATAAAAAAAAAAAAATAACGTTGGGTCCCCCCAAATTAGATCACCAGCCAAGGTGAAGCTGACAGCTGGGGTCTGGTATTCTCAGGGTGGGAAGAGCCATGGTTATTGGACTCTTCCCAGCCTAAAAATAGCAGGCCGCAGCCGCCCCAGAAGTGGCGCATCCATTAGATGCGCCAATCCTGGCGCTTCGCCCCAACTCATCCCGCGCCCTGGTGCGTTGGCTAACGGGGTAATAAATGGGGTTGATACCAGATGTGTAATGTCACCTGGCATCAAGCCCAGCAATTAGTGATGTCACGGCGTCTATCAGACACCCGACATAACTAATTGACAGTAAACAAAAGCAAAAAAAGACAACAAAATTTTTTTTATTAGAAAAAACACTCCCCAAATCATTCCCTTGTTCTCCAATTTAATAAAAAAAAATGGGTCCGCAGAAATCCATTTGGATGTCCCACGTCGCCTCTAGACCTTCTAGAATATGGGGGCACGTTCAGGGAACGTATTCCCCATTTTCTAGGAGGGCAGACCCTCCATTTGAGGAGAGTGGGTGCAAAAATCTGCACCCACTCTCCCCGGGTCACAGCTGCAGACTGCGAGCAGCAGCAGCAGCAGCAGCCAGCGCAGCTCTCTGAACACTGTGCTGGCTGTCAGCTGATCTGCTCATGTGACCGGCCAGCGTGCACTGTGAAGGAGGAGGGGGCCGCGGGGGATCAGCGCTGCGACCGGACAGGTATGTATGACACCGGAGGGAATAGGGGGTGAACGGGCAGGGCCTGGGTGCATTTTTCTGTCGCATGTCTCAAGGCACATGCGACAGATAACATAGGAGCAGGGCGGCCGGTGCGCTACTGTGCGCGCGGCCATGTTGGATTTTCGGGAGGGGGGTCGGGGGTCGGGGCGGGCACTTTGGCGACACCGGGGGCTTTGCCAGGAAGTGAGGTCAACAGGAAGCCTCTTGACCTCACTTCCAGGTAAATGCCTGCGTTCTGGCGTGCCGACAAAGGCCGCGGACCGCAACAAAAAAGCAGGTCCATGCGGTGTAGCTGCGTTCTGACCCCACATCATTGATTTCAATGGGGGAGAGAACGCAGCCACAACGCACAAAAGAAGTGACATGCTGCTTTTCTTTCCGCACCGATTTTTGGCATCCAAAACGCTGCGGAAAGAAACGCAGCATGTGCACTGATTTTTCAGCTTTCCCATACACTTTGCTGGGAAAGCTGAACGCATGCAATTTGCCACTGAAACGCTGGGGTTCAAAACGCAGCGTTTCTGCGGTAAAAAACGCAACGTGTGCACACAGCCTTAGTAGAGTCTGGTCCAAGAACTGTTTCATATCTATTTACCACTATGGTTGTACTCTCATGGTTTTTGGGGAAAAAAACCCCCAAAAAGTTATTGTTGACAATTAATGTTATTTTTACTTATGATTACAAGATGTACAGAATGGCTCCGGTACTGCAAGGTATACATTATGAAGTTGGTATGTGATCATAACCAGTATCCCAAGGACTATTTAATTTTGAGGTGCTATACCCAAAGTTTAAGTGCTATATCCATCATACATATTCAGGTTAAGCAATAATGCTGAATTATGTTAGAAGTGCCCACTGTTTTGTAATTATTTTAACCTAATCCTGTTTAATTTGGTAAAAGATAAAAGAGCGCGCTTCATATGGGATAGATTAGAGAGGGTAAAAGTAAATTTATAGTGTTTGAGTGCAATGGAAAGTATTAGGCTATGTGCACACAGTGCGTTTTTCGCGGCGTTTGTGTGTGTTTTTCGGGTGCATTGTTGGCCTCAAAACTGCATGACTTTGCTTCCCCAGCAAAGTCTGAGTTTTCATTTTTGCTGTCTGCACAAAACTTTATTTTTAAGCTGTGTTTTTTTAGCTTAAAGAAAAAAATGGACATGTCAATTCTTTCATGCGTTTTTCTGCGTTTTCCCCCCATGCAATGCATTGGAAAAACGCAGAAAAACGCAGAGATCAAAAACGCAGCAAAACGCAGCCAAAAACGCACCAAATTGCGGTAAAAACACATGCGTTTTTTGCAGCTTTTTTTGCCGTGGGTGCGTTTGTGCATTTTTAGCGGCCAAAAACGCACAAAAATGCAGCGTCATAAAAGCGCAGCGTGTGCACATAGCCTTATTGTGGGACACATCTTTGCATTGCAGCACATCTACTTTTTTGGGAAGGAAAAGTAAAAGATGATCATTTTTTTACCAAATTGAAAGCATGGATGATGTGTTTTGGTGAAAAGGGAAGAAATCCCCTAGAGCCACTGACAGGTTTTACTTACCATAGATAAAATATCATAATTATAAAATGTATGGATATCATGCAATACTCTTATTTTTGTAGAAAATGTTCTGGGGAAGAGTATGACCATCATCAGTGATTCCAGTGGTTTTAACGAGTGTGCAGGACGTGTCCAGTTGGGGCATGTAACTATGCAAAAAGGCAAATGATAATCATCCGCAGACCATAATCACTGGTGCAACCAAATAAACACGGTACACTTTGCCACGTAGCTCATTTTGGGCAATTTACTTATATCATTAGCGATATTGATTGATAAAGTCCAATTAGATTTTCTTGAACAATGTAGGATGATACAGACATGCCAATTACTGCAACAAATCTGCCTGAAGGAATATTTAAATTAGTTTTCTCAGCGTCATAAAACAAAATGTTTATAAAAAGAAGTAAATTACCTGTTATTACAAATCTACTCTGTTGCCAAGAACAAAGGAATTTTTAAGTGCATTGTTTAGCAGCCACCTCTGCAGTTTATGAACAGTTTTCTAGGCAGGTAGGGCTTATAAGTGCTGCTCTACAGCTGGCCAGATCGCCGGACCCCACTAGCTTGGGAACCCCTCCGTCCCTCCAACATTGCATTGGACTTGTAGTGCTGGTTGAAACTGTCAAAGAGAAGCGCATAACCCGACAAGCAGGAACCAGAGGGCTGGGGAGCAGGAAAAACGAGCATGAGTCCTCGAAGCGCTGTATCACCCCATGTGTGTCAGCAGAAAGACAGCCTTTTTTTGGAGTGACCTCAGGGAACATCAACAGTTTTAATACTTAAATCAATGGAAGAATTTTTTATTTGCAAATCCTAATTTAACTTCTTAATTAAAAAAACAGGGAACAAGCCGTAATAGGGATAAATAGATTGTTAATGACAGTACTGAAGGCTTCAGCTAGTCCTGATGTAATCTGGAGGTTTTCTCAGAGTCATGGCTTCTGTACGGTAAAGCTATACTGCAACTTTAGTAAAACAGAAGGATGTTTAGTGTAAGGCTAATGCACCCAGTGCATTTTTATAGAGTTTTTGAGTGCAGTTTTCTCACAAAACTGCAAGCAAAATCGCATGTTAGCAAAGTCAATGGAAATTCGGAGGTGTAGTGCGCACTGAGTATTTTCTCCTTGCAGGTTTGGTGCAGAAAATAATCTGCAGCATGTCAATTCTTTCAGCAATTTTGTAGCATTTATTCACCCATTGAATGCAGTTTGAATACAGAGCGTTGCTGGTATAAATGGTTACAACGTAAACCTTTGCCACATCTGAAAGATTGCAATGGCATTTGCCAGTAATACACCGTGTTATCTTGTTGGCAAACATAAAAGTATAATATCTGAATTTTCTATTGAATTTTTCCTTGCCGTATTGCAAATACCTTCATTTGGATTAAAGCACCAGGCAAAAACGACTGCTGGGCGCTGCCTATATTTTATATAATGTACATTATCCACGAGTCCTGTATTTCAAATCCATCCAAGGAAATGTCAGAAAGTCTAAATGGTAGAATTTGCTTAGGAGAGATTGCATTTGTTATTTTTATTAGTGGGATAACACATTTTTCTTGCCAGACTTTTACATTAATTGCTGGGATACTTCATAAAGCAGCACAGAGCCCAAACACCAAGTCTTTACTGGAAATACTGGTTGATAGAGTGACTAAACCAGCCTGTGCCTGAAATCCTACCAACATGTCATAGGACCTTACAGGTGGAAACTCTCATCTTTTCTGCACTTTGGACCTGTATAGATGACACTGTACCAGGGCATCACCTATCCCGCCAGTGAAGGGCTACATGCCATAAGCACTTAACCAGGTGTGTATTATGGATGATCCTACAGTAAAAAAACACAATTCATCTGTGTGTGAATAGATCATTCCTGGTAAGCTTCCTCTGTATTTCTCTACAGAAGTAGTTTGCATTCATTTTGGCTTGCTTACATAAGTTTGAATAGGAAGAATGAGACATCAATTCTGCATCTAATGTTCTCTGTTATCAACGCCTTCAAGTTTGAAGAGGTCGAGTATAGAGAGGTATTAATAGCAACTCCATATAAAAGCACCTCCTCCACATAGGCCCTCACATACCTCAAGCTCCAGAAATTGTGAGTAGCATCAGCAGCGCTTCCAATCTTGGTGCTGCATTATACCAGCCTAGTACTATTTGCTATGACATATTATTAATGCCTAGCTGCCATTTCACTGATTGCTCAGCAGATGGCGCTCTCTGTTGCATCCACTTTAAATGCTAACGTTACATCCAAAGTATCAAAGTGACAAAAAGTTACAGTGAATTTTCCCATCAGAAGAGCCACCATTGTAGCATCTTCCTCCTCTTGATTATGCATTTACTTGTAGATATATATTTATACCGCCAGCCTTACTTTACCTCACAGATCTCAGCTGTGTAACAGAAAGGACTATACCCCATGGGACATGACTGCTTACACCCTTTTGCCTCATGGACAATCCACAATGTGGAGCTAACCGTAGAGATGCCAATATTCACTGACAATCGAGGTAGAGGAAGCAAAACAAGATCAGAGGGGCCTAGTGGCAGGAATCCTCCACCCTTCACTTGCCAATTACAGTACCATTGTTCTCTTATACCTATAGCTGGACCCCTGTGAAGCTCTAGAATATCCCCCTACCCATTATTAATCCCCAGCAGATTTCAATAGCCGCCAGAAAGATATTAAAAGCCCCTTACTTATTCAGACGTCACAGAGCTGAAGAACTATTAAAGTCAATTTTATGCTTGTGTCATTTAATGTTTTTGAAGATTATTTAGGGTTAAGTAAGGAGGAAGCGAGCAGGAATACACTTCAAAGAGAAATATGCACAAAACTGTGATTAGACTGATGTAAAATCCAATTACTGCATAAAGGACTCCACAGCGACGTGGAACAATTCTCATTTCACAGATAAGGTTAATACAAAGCTGTAATTACTGATCGCAGTCACATCCAGACTTGGCTTTCTCCAGGCGGTGTAATAATGAAGGGAATGACGGCCCCTCTCCTCACTTCAAGATCATGAAAGGTTTATTTTTTGGAGGGGACGGGCGTTGTTGTCCTGGTGGGCCCCAATAGATATTTTTCTACCACTGGTTAACAACATAAAAAAATGTCTTTTATGGGTTTGTTTGTTTTCTTTTTCTGTGGTCTTTACAAAGGTGTTCTTGTTTTATGTCATTGCACTTTAGTTTTCTTTACAGCGGGATTTGTGTCGGTCAATGCTACATTTTACTCTCATAGAACTGATTGGTTATTATAACTTTGATTAAATAATTACTTATGGAGTAATATGAAGTAATTTTTAATTATAATTTAATAAAAAATGCTATTGTAAGATTGAGTGTTGATTTCATTTGCCTGATAAGTTTTAAAGGAGATAGTTAGAAACGCAATTAATTCCAATTAGTCCCTCAACATTAAAGTTTTGAACGAAGGAATGATATATCTATTAGTTGTGTAATATATCTTGCGATAAAATCGAGATATTTACTGTAATCCCTCAGAAAAAGAAGGGAATTTTGTTTACTTACCGTAAATTCCTTTTCTTCTAGCTCCTATTGGGAGACCCAGACAATTGGGTGTATAGCTTCTGCCTCCGGAGGCCACACAAAGTATTACACTTTAAAAAGTGTAACCCCTCCCCTCTGCCTATACACCCTCCCGTGGATCACGGGCTCCTCAGTTTTGGTGCAAAAGCAGGAAGGAGGAAACTTATAAATTGGTCTAGGGTGAATTCAATCCGAAGGATGTTCGGAGAACTGAAACCATGACCAAGAACAATTCAACATGAACAACATGTGTACACAAAAGAACAACAGCCCGAAGGGAACAGGGGCGGGTGCTGGGTCTCCCAATAGGAGCTAGAAGAAAAGGAATTTACGGTAAGTAAACAAAATTCCCTTCTTCTTTGTCGCTCCATTGGGAGACCCAGACAATTGGGACGTCCAAAAGCAGTCCATGGGTGGGTAAAAGAATACCTTAATAGAAAGAGCCGAAACGGCCCCCTCTTACAGGTGGGCAACCGCCGCCTGAAGGACTCGCCTACCTAGACTGGCGTCTGCCGAAGCATAGGTATGCACCTGATAGTGTTTCGTGAAAGTGTGCAGACTAGACCAGGTAGCTGCCTGACACACCTGTTGAGCCGTAGCCCGGTGCCGCAATGCCCAGGACGCACCCACGGCTCTAGTAGAATGGGCTTTCAGCCCCAAAGGAAGCGGAAGCCCAGAAGAACGGTAGGCTTTAAGAATCGGTTCCTTGATCCACCAAGCCAAGGTTGACTTGGAAGCCTGCGAACCCTTACGCTGGCCAGCGACAAGGACAAAGAGCGCATCAGAACGGCGCAGGGGCGCCGTGCGAGACACGTAGAGCCGGAGTGCTCTCACCAGATCTAACAAGTGCAAATCCTTTTCACATTTGTGAACTGGATGAGGGCAAAATGAAGGTAAGGAGATATCCTGATTGAGATGAAAAGGGGATACCACCTTAGGGAGAAATTCCGGGACCGGACGCAGAACCACCTTATCCTGGTGAATAACCAGGAAGGGGGCTTTGCATGACAACGCTGCTAGCTCCGACACTCTACGGAGCGATGTGACTGCCACTAGAAAAGCCACCTTCTGCGAAAGACGTGATAAAGAGACATCCCGCAGCGGCTCGAAAGGTGGTTTCTGAAGAGCCCTTAGCACCCTGTTAAGATCCCAGGGTTCCAGCGGGCGCTTGTAAGGTGGGACTATGTGGCAAACTCCTTGCAGGAACGTGCGGACCTGCAGAAGCCTGGCTAGACGCTTTTGAAAAAATACGGATAGCGCCGATACTTGTCCCTTGAGAGAGCCGAGAGACAAACCCTTGTCCATTCCGGATTGAAGGAAGGAAAGAAAAGTGGGTAAGGCAAACGGCCAGGGGGTAAAACCCTTATCAGAGCACCAGGATAAGAAGATCCTCCAAGCCCTGTGATAGATCTTGGCGGACGTTGGTTTCCTGGCCTGTCTCATAGTGGCAATGACATCTTGAGATAACCCTGAGGACGCTAGGAGCCAGGACTCAATGGCCACACAGTCAGGTTGAGGGCCGCAGAATTCAGATGGAAAAATGGCCCTTGAGACAGCAAGTCTGGTCGGTCTGGGAGCGCCCACGGTTGACCCACCGTGAGGTGCCACAGATCCGGGTACCACGACCGCCTCGGCCAATCTGGAGCGACGAGAATGGTGCGACGACAGTCGGACCTGACTTTGCGCAGCACTCTGGGCAGCATCGCCAGAGGGGGAAATACATAAGGCAGTCGAAACTGCGACCAATCCTGAACTAGTGCGTCCGCCGCCAGAGCTGTGTGATCTTGAGACCGTGCCATGAATGCCGGGACTTTGTTGTTGTGCCCTGACGCCATGAGATCGACGTCCGGCGTTCCCCAGCGGCGACAGATCTCTCGAAACACGTCCGGGTGAAGAGACCATTCCCCCGCGTCCATGCCCTGGCGACTGAGAAAGTCTGCTTCCCAGTTTTCTACGCCCGGGATGTGAACTGCGGAGATGGTGGAGGCTGTGGCCTCCGCCCACAGCAGAATCCGCCGAACTTCCTGGAAGGCTTGACGGCTGCGCGTGCCGCCCTGGTGGTTGATGTACGCGACCGCCGTGGCGTTGTCCAACTGTATGCGGATCTGCCTGCCCTCCAGCCACCGATGGAACGCCTTTAGGGCTAGATACACTGCCCTTATCTCCAGAACATTGATCTGAAGGGAGGACTCTGTCGGAGTCCAGGTTCCCTGAGCCCTGTGGTGGAGAAAGACCGCTCCCCACCCTGACAGACTCGCGTCCGTCGTGACCACAGCCCAGGATGGGGGCAGGAAGGATTTTCCCTGCGACAGAGAAGTGGGGAGAAGCCACCACTGAAGAGAGGTTTTGGCTGCCAGGGAAAGAGAGACGTTCCTGTCTAGGGACGTCGACCTCCTGTCCCATTTGCGGAGAATGTCCCATTGGAGTGGACGCAGATGAAACTGCGCAAGGGGGACTGCCTCCATTGCTGCCACCATCTTCCCCAGGAAGTGCATGAGGCGCCTCAAGGGGTGCGACTGACCCCGAAGAAGGGAGTGCACCCCTGTCTGCAGCGAACGCTGTTTGTCCAGCGGTAGCTTGACTATCGCTGAGAGAGTATGAAACTTCATCCCGAGGTAAGTCAGTGATTGGGTCGGTGTCAATTTGGACTTTGGGAAATTGATGATCCACCCGAACCTCTGGAGAGTCTCCAGAGCGACGGTCAGGCTGTGTTGACATGCCACCCGGGAGGGTGCATTGACTAGGAGATAGTCTAAGTAAGGGATCACCGAGTGGCCCTGAGAGTGTAGGACCGCCACAACGGAACCGTGACACAGAATGTCTCTCACCCATCGGTCTTGGACATGTGGCCGCCAGGCGTCGCAAAAGCGGGAGAGCCTGCCACCGACCGAGGATGCGGTTTGGGGAGGCCGAAAGTCATGAGGCCGCCTTGGAGGCAGTGCCTCCGGCGGTCTTTTGGGGACGTGACTTAGACCGCCACGCATAAGAGTTCCTCTGGCCCTTCTGTGGCCTGTTGGACGAGGAGGATTGGGACCTGGCTGAGGGCCGAAAGGACCGAAACCTCGATTGAATTTTCCGTTGCTGAGGTCTGTTTGGTTTGGACTGGGGTAAGGACGAGTCCTTTCCCTTGGATTGCTTAATAATTTCATCCAATCGCTCGCCAAACAATCGGTCGCCAGAAAATGGCAAACCGGTTAAGAACTTCTTGGAAGCAGAGTCTGCCCTCCATTCGCGTAGCCACATGGCCCTGCGGACTGCCACCGAATTAGCGGATGCTACCGCTGTACGGCTAGCAGAGTCCAGGACGGCGTTCATGGCGTAGGACGAAAAAAACGACGCCTGAGAAGTCAAAGACGCAACTTGCGGAGCAGAGGTACGTGTGACCGCATTAATCTCAGACAGACAAGCTGAGATAGCTTGGAGTGCCCACACGGCTGCAAAGGCCGGGGCAAAAGACGCGCCTGTGGCTTCATAGATGGATTTCATCAGGAGCTCTATCTGCCTGTCAGTGGCATCCTTGAGCGATGAGCCATCTGCCACTGATACTACAGATCTAGCCGCCAGTCTAGAGACTGCAGGATCCACCTTGGGACATTGAGCCCAACCCTTAACTACGTCAGAGGGGAAGGGGTAACGTGTGTCAATAAGGCGCTTAGTAAAGCGCTTGTCCGGAAAAGTTCTGTGCTTCTGGACAGCATCTCTGAAGTTAGAGTGATCGAAAAACGCACTCCGTGTACGTTTGGGAAACCTAAACTGGTGTTTCTCCTGCTGCGAATCCGACTCCTCTATAGGTGGAGTTGGGGGAGAAAGATCTAGCACCTGGTTGATGGACGCTATAAGGTCATTTACTATGGCATCCCCTTCAGGTGTATCAAGATTGAGAGCAACGTCAGGGTCAGAGCCCTGAGCTGCGACATCCGCTTCATCCTCCAGAGAGTCCTCATGCTGAGACCCTGAGCAGCGTGAGGAAGTCGGGGAAGATTCCCAGCGAGCCCGCTTAGCCGGTCTGGGACTGCGGTCCGCGCCGGAGTCCTCCCCGTGAGACCTAGGGGCCACCCCGGGAGCACGCTGCGGCGCAGACCGAGAGGGGCCTGGAGGCGATGATCCAACAGTGCCCGGGGCCTGTGTAAGGACCGATCTGGACTGCAAGGCTTCTAGTATCTTAGCAGACCATTTGTCCATAGACTGAGTCATGGATTGTGAAAGCGACTCAGAGAGTTTCTCAGCAAAAACTGCAAACTCTGTCCCTGCCACCTGGACAGGGGAAGCAGGCGGTTCTGCCTGAGCCGAGGGTCCCACTAGTGCCCGAGGCTCCGGCTGAGCGAGTGCAACAGGGGCCGAGCATTGCTCACAGTGAGAGTAGGTGGAACCTGCAGGTAACATAGCCGCACAAGAGGTACAGGTTGCAAAATAACCCTGTGTCTTGGCACCCTTGCTCCTTGTGGACGACATGCTGTTGTCTCCCAGGAGAGTGATCACTGAGGGTATATAGCCAAAAGTAAAACAATTCGGCCGAACAGAGAAAATGTATATATATATATATATATATATATATATATATATATATATATATATATATATATATATATATTATATATATATATATATATATATATATATATATATTATATATATATATATATATATATATATTATATATATATATATTATATATATATATATATATATATATATATATATATACACTTTGGCACCCTAGGGGGACCAGCACCGGTGACCGGTGTGGCTTACCGACCGCCCAAAGCGGTATGTGTGTCCACCAGATTCCCTGCCTTGGGCCTCCCAGAGCTGCAGAGTCCGTTCCTGAAATCCTCCACCGGCAGAATGTGATTGTAAAAATGGCTGCCGGAGCTCTCAGGGGAGGAGGGAGCCGTGGGCGGCGACTAAAAGTGCGGGAATCTGGTGCCCCACAGTGATCAGTGAGGGGGGAGGAGGAACCTTAAAGTATGCTCCAGCCGTCACTGTCGACGTCAGGTCGACCGTCCCGCCCTTACCCCTGACTGGCAGGCCCGGGGGCGGGAGTTATGGTACTAGGCCGCATGAAGCCGGGGACTAAATTTAATACCGCGGCCGGCAAACAGGCGCGGTCGGCGCGGAAGTCCCGGTCGTCACAAAAAACAGCAGCCGCTGCAGCGTCTGTGAAACAAGCGCTCCATGCACCGTCCCCATGGGGACACAGAGTACCTTTAGATGCAGGGCCCTGTCCCTGATGATACCAAGTCTCCTGTCCGGCAGATTCCCACAGGGGCTGCGGAGGGAGCCCGGTCCCAGTGAATGGATGACCGGTCAGGATCCCACTTCTGCCAGAGCCTCTAAGGGATGGAGAAGGAAAACGGCATGTGGCTCCAGCCTCTGTACCCGCAATGGGTACCTCAACCTTAACAGCACCGCCGACTTAGTGGGGTGAGAAGGGAGCATGCCGGGGGCCCTGTGGGGGCCCTCTTTTCTTCCATCCGATATAATCAGCAGCTGCTGCTGACTAAAATGGGAGCTTGAGTGGATGTGTGCCTCCTTCAACACAAAGCATAAAACTGAGGAGCCCGTGATGCACGGGAGGGTGTATAGGCAGAGGGGAGGGGTTACACTTTTTAAAGTGTAATACTTTGTGTGGCCTCCGGAGGCAGAAGCTATACACCCCAATTGTCTGGGTCTCCCAATGGAGCGACAAAGAAAAGAAGCATTCATAGTCATGAAGCATACCTAACAATTTCATTAAATAAACACCAGAATCATCTGTGCGCTAAACATGTGAGTTGTCCGAGACTAAACTATTGATGACCTGTCTGAACCCCCACCAATCAGCTGATATCTACATTTTATCTACTATTCAAGTGAATTGGAACCGATCTGCAGGACCCCGAAAAGGCCACTGAATGTATGAAATGGTGGTACTCCATATACCCTGCGGGAGAGAAAATCAGCCGATTGGTCCCAGGTGTTGGACCCTCATCGATCTGATTTTGATGAGCTATCGTGAAGATAGTTCATTGGTGGAGTAGTCCCAGATACCCCCTTTAGGCTGAATATACAGGAGCATTCATCTGACAGGGGGATTGGCGGACAGTCATCTATCTTGACTCACCCCTACATGTGAACATTCAGCTGAGCATGAATGTGTTTTCATTGTGTGAACAAAACTTCACACAAACCCGACCTTTCGCCTTCCGAGTCCTAACCTACCAGGAGTGAGGAGACCCCTATAGACATTAGTAACGTCAGGGCTTCTATGCCAGTCTTGGCACATCCAATTTTCCCTTGTGAGGACGTTCCATGTTATGTATATATGCATATATGTATATATGCCATGTGAGTTTCCCAAAAGTGCTTTTATTTTAATTCCATAGGTGCATTAAAAAAGCGGGCAGAGAACCGGGTCTCTAAAGGGTGCATTACACGCTGCAACAGTCGCTAGCGATAGCTAGCGATGTCATGCGCGATAGCACCCGCCCACGTCGCTGTTTCGTCATGGTGGTGATCGCTGCCGTAGCGAACAATATCGCTACGGCAGCGTCCCATGCACATACCTTTTCAGCGATGTCGTTGGAGACACCAAACAATCTCTCCTTTAAGGGGGCCGTTCGTTCGGCGTCACAGTGGCGTCACTAAGCGGCCGCCCAATAGCAGAGGAGGGGCGGAGATGAGCGGCCGGAACATGCCGCCCACCTCCTTCCTTCCTCATTGCCGGAGATGTTCGATGTTCCTGCGGTGTCACACAAAGCGATGTGTGCTGCTGCAGGAACGACGAACAACCAGCGGCATGCACCACCAACGTTATTATGATAAGGAGCGACGTGTCAACAATTTTTGACGTTTTGTAATCGTTGATCGTCGCTCCTTTTAGTTACACACACTGATACCTCTAACGGCGCCGGATGTGCGTCACAAACACCGTGACCCCCGACGATATATCGTTAGCGATATCGTTGCGTGTAAAGTACCCTTTAGAGACCTGCACCAGGTTCTCTGCCTGCTTTTTTAATGCATTTATGGAATTAAAATAAAAGCACTTTTGGGAAACTCACACTGGATGTGCCGTGGACCTTCTACTTCTATGGATGCTCGTAACTTCATTTGCCTTCTTTCCACGTGCACCCGAGACCCACACAACGGAAGGAAGCGACAAGCTTATTCCTCCCTGGCACAGTAAAGAGCTCAGCAAGGTAGTGCAGAACCATATTCTTGTTTGCTGAAATATATGCCATGTGACCACAGCAGTCTCTGATCCATTAACTTTTTAAGTTTTTATTTTTAATTCTTGATTTGAAGATTTAGCTGGGGATCCAAAGATCTGCAGCAAGCTCAATTATATTGCGACTGTTTCTATTGCAGATTTAAGCCATTGCTTTCATGTCAATAGACAAAATCTTTAAAAAAAAATAAAATACAAGAAATATGCAAAGAAAGATTTACATAATGCAGATTGAATGATTAGCAAAACAGGCTAATTTTCAATCTATAAGAAAAAAACAACAAAACAAAACTAGAACTTGGATACAATTAGAAAAATCTCATGCACTTTGCTCATAATGTATTCCGCTGAGGTTTTTTTAGCCAAAAATCTGGATGGAAAATCTGGAGCGTGATGAGGTCTGTATAGTGCTGTGGAAATTAATGGCACTATAAAAGCGAGTGAAATAAATAAATAAATATAATATTCACGCATCAACATTGAAATGACAACACCAACATCATTTTTAAGCATAAAAGTACAAAAAGTTTTCCAACCACCTGGATTTATTCAGTCTGGAGTGTAAGCACTTCTGAAAGCAAATGATATGCAAATAAATCTAAAGGACTATTTAACTATTTTTTAGATCTGAAGCCTCTGTCACTCCAGCTCCAGGCTCCGCTCAGTGCTGCCTCCGCCTACCAGAAGGTAAAGAGAATCCCAGACCTGTCCAGCGGTCTCTGACTGGGCCGATAGACCGGAGTCCTGCGAATCGATTCTCCCATTTCTACTTGTAGCTTTATATTCAGGAGAACTGATGCAAGTTCCACAATGTCCAAAATCTCATTTAGGTCTGAAGTTTACAGAAATTCTATTTTTGGTTCTAATAACTGAGATGCAATCTATTGTAAATCCAGATTATAGTATACAGTATGTGGACGAGCTGCTCCAAGACTGAATGATGCGTCAGGGGTGAGAACAGTACATTATACTGCCACAGAATATCTCATTGCTAATATTTCAGGTCTAGCTACATTTTTAACAAGTAATTTTAAATTGCATTTCCAAATCTGTAAACTTAATGAAATTCTTTATATCCCAATTACTATGCTTTTGTAAGTAAATATGCAGTTTTAATGGTAGAAGTATCCTGCAGAAGCCTCTACTCATCAGTAACTTGGATATTACGGCAGCTGGAGGGCTATTTGCCTGCTGGCAGTCTGCAGTCAGTGGGGATGGGCATGATTGAGAATTAGTAAATTCATGTAGCTTCTAGACATTTTGCTGAATTCATAAATATAACATATCTCCTAAATAATGTGTACAGGGAACTTCCTATAAAATCAATGTCATTAGATTTAGTGAAGAGTTGTGCTCCAGAGTGCAGTGACACTGTAAACAGCAGCTGTCACAGTTTTTCTTATGTGCTTGCTTATACTAGATTTTCTAGTAACCATTTAATTAAAAAAAATATTTTTGTTACATCTTTACCCGGACTTGCTGGAGTAATGTCTACCTCTGATGCCAGATGGAGCAACATTCATCCAATGGACTGGCCACGACCAATATCACTGGGCAGCGACGGTTCTGTTCAGTCAGATAGACTGCATAGTACCAGTACCTGTGGTGCCGTCCAGTCAGGCAGAACGTGTGTATGCTCTCCAGCAGCTCAGCAGGTGTCATCAGCTCCCTGGATCACTTCCTGATGCCCTTATCCCAATTCTTCCCCGGCTAATGATCCTGACTGCGTCTGTTCTCTATGCCCCCTTCTGATTGACTGCAGGTAGCCTGACTTTGCGTTCACTGACTTTCTCATATGTGACCCAGAATGTTTCCTTACCTACAATTTTGTCTACTGATTCTGTAACTTCTTTTGTTCCTCCTGGTACTGAACTAGTTTTGTTTGGCAATGTTTGCAGGTTGCCTCAGACTTATTGATCTGCCAAGCAGCTACTCCAAGTTAAAATCCGGAGCCAAGTATAGGATATAAGGGCAGAGGTCGGGCCTTTGTAAGACTTAAAACGTTGACTTTTTCGTGTCCCTTTTTGAAATTTCTCAGTTGCAAGTTACAAGAAAAAACATTTGGTACCGTGAAGGTGAAAAAAGACTGTTTTCTCTCAGTCTAACATCCCACATGAAGATGGAGTAACCGCCTGCCGAATGTTTCTTGTAGCTAATGGGATCCCTTCTAACTCTGTATTAAGACTCACCAGATGTATACTCGCACAAAACTTTTTCTCTTTTGACGAGGAACTATATCTACAATGCACTAAAACTGCTGTGGGTAGCAAAATGGCACCCCAGTATGCCAACCTTTTCATAGCTAAACTGGAAAATGACGTTTTAGCATCCTCCTCCATCAAACAATTGGCCTATTTCCATTACATTGATGACATCTTAATAATTGTAACAAGGAAAAACTTGAGGAAAAAACTTTTTTTGCCGTGCTGAAAACCACGAACATCAATGTCATAAAAAAGAGAATTTTGTACTTACCGTAAATTCTTTTTCTTATAGTTCCGACATGGGAGACCCAGACCATGGGTGTATAGCTTCTGCCTCCGGAGGACACACAAAGTACTACACTCAAACGTGTAGCTCCTCCCTCCTAGCATATACACCCACTGGTAGCCAGTCCTAGCCAGTTTAGTGCAAAAGCTGAAGGAGGACATCCACCCACACGTAGAGACAGAGCAAAACCCGGAACAACCGGAACCTCTGTCTACAACAACAACAGCCGGTGAAAACACACGGAACAAGAAACCTGCCAACAGGCAATAGGGAGGGTGCTGGGTCTCCCATGTCGGAACTATAAGAAAAAGAATTTACGGTAAGTAACAAAGAAGGGAATTTTGTTACTTACCGTAAATTCCTTTTCTTCTAGCTCCTATTGGGAGACCCAGACGATTGGGTGTATAGTACTGCCTCCGGAGGCCACACAAAGCATTACACTAAAAAGTGTAAGGCCCCTCCCCTTCTGGCTATACACCCCCAGTGGGATCACTGGCTCACCAGTTTTAGTGCAAAAGCAAGAAGGAGGAAAGCCAATAACTGGTTTAAACAAATTCACTCCGAAGTAACATCGGAGAACTGAAAACCATTCAACAGGAACAACATGTGTACCCGAAAACAACCAAAAATCCCGAAGGACAACAGGGCGGGTGCTGGGTCTCCCAATAGGAGCTAGAAGAAAAGGAATTTACGGTAAGTAATAAAATTCCCTTCTTCTTCGGCGCTCCATTGGGAGACCCAGACGATTGGGACGTCCAAAAGCTGTCCCTGGGTGGGTAAAGAAATACCTCATGTTAGAGCTGCAAAGACAGCCCTCCCCTACGGGGAGGCAACTGCCGCCTGCAGGACTCTTCTACCTAGGCTGGCGTCCGCCGAAGCATAGGTATGCACCTGATAATGTTTGGTGAAAGTGTGCAGACTCGACCAGGTAGCTGCCTGGCACACCTGTTGAGCCGTAGCCTGGTGTCGTAATGCCCAGGACGCACCCACGGCTCTGGTAGAATGGGCCTTCAGCCCTGATGGAACCGGAAGCCCAGCAGAACGGTAGGCTTCAAGAATTGGTTCTTTGATCCATCGAGCCAGGGTGGCTTTGGAAGCCTGCGACCCTTTGCGCTTACCAGCGACAAGGACAAAGAGTGCATCCGAGCGGCGCAGGGGCGCCGTGCGGGAAATGTAGATTCTGAGTGCTCTCACCAGATCCAACAAATGTAAATCCTTTTCATACCGATGAACTGCATGCGGATAAAAGGAAGGCAAGGAGATATCCTGATTAAGATGAAAAGAGGATACCACCTTAGGGAGAAACTCCTGAATGGGGCGCAGCACTACCTTGTCCTGGTGGAACACCAGGAAAGGAGCTTTGGATGACAGCGCTGCTAGTTCAGACACTCTCCGAAGAGACGTGACCGCTACCAGAAAGGCCACTTTCTGTGAGAGTCGAGAAAGTGACACATCCCTCAGAGGCTCGAAGGGCGGCTTCTGGAGAGCAACAAGGACCTTGTTTAGATCCCGCGGATCTAACGGCCGCCTGTACGGAGGTACGATATGACAAACCCCCTGCAGGAACGTGCGCACCTGAGAAAGTCGTGCTAGACGCTTCTGAAAAAACACGGATAGTGCCGAGACTTGCCCTTTAAGGGAGCCGAGCGACAAGCCCTTTTCCAACCCAGATTGCAGGAAGGAAAGAACGACAGGTAACGCGAATGGCCAGGGGGATACTCCTTGTGCAGAGCACCAGGATAAGAAAATCTTCCACGTTCTGTGGTAGATCTTAGAAGTGGACTTCCTAGCCTGTCTCATGGTGGCCACGACCCCTTGGGGTAATCCTGAAGACGCTAGGATCCAGGACTCAATGGCCACACAGTCAGGTTCAGGGCCGCAGAATTCCGATGGAAAAACGGCCCTTGGGACAGTAAGTCTGGACGGTCTGGTAGTGCCCACGGTTGGCCGACCGTGAGATGCCACAGATCCGGGTACCACGACCTCCTCGGCCAGTCTGGGGCGACGAGTATGACGCGGCCGCAATCGGATCTGATCTTGCGTAACACTCTGGGCAAGAGTGCCAGAGGTGGAAACACATAAGGGAGCCGGAACTGCGACCAATCTTGCACTAAGGCGTCTGCCGCCAGAGCTCTTTGATCACGAGACCGCGCTATGAAGGTCGGGACCTTGTTGTTGTGCCGAGACGCCATTAGGTCGACGTCCGGCACCCCCCAGCGGCGGCAGATTTCCTGAAACACGTCCGGGTGAAGGGACCATTCCCCTGCGTCCATGCCCTGGCGACTGAGGAAGTCTGCTTCCCAGTTTTCTACGCCCGGGATGTGAACTGCTGATATGGTGGATGCTCTTTCCTCCACCCACATCAGAATCCGCCTGACTTCCTGGAAGGCTTGCCGACTGCGTGTCCCTCCTTGGTGGTTGATGTATGCCACCGCTGTGGAGTTGTCCGACTGAATTCGGATCTGCTTTCCTTCCAGCCACTGCTGGAAGGCTAATAGGGCAAGATACACTGCCCTGATTTCCAGAACATTGATCTGAAGGGTGGACTCCTGCTGAGTCCACGTCCCTTGAGCCCTGTGGTGGAGAAAAACTGCTCCCCACCCTGACAGACTCGCGTCTGTCGTGACCACTGCCCAGGATGGGGGCAGGAATGATCTTCCCTGTGATAATGAGGTGGGAAGAAGCCACCATTGCAGAGAGTCCTTGGCCGTCTGAGAAAGGGAGACTTTCCTGTCTAGGGAAGTTGTCTTCCCGTCCCATTGGCGGAGAATGTCCCATTGAAGTGGGCGCAGATGAAACTGCGCAAACGGGACTGCCTCCATTGCTGCCACCATCTTCCCTAGGAAGTGCATGAGGCGCCTTAAGGGGTGCGACTGACCCTGAAGGAGAGACTGCACCCCTGTCTGTAGTGACCGCTGCTTGTTCAGCGGAAGCTTCACTATCGCTGAGAGAGTATGAAACTCCATGCCAAGATACGTTAGTGATCGAGTCGGTGCCAGGTTTGACTTTGAAAAGTTGATGATCCACCCGAAAGTCTGGAGAGTCTCCAGCGCAACATTCAGGCTGTGTTGGCATGCCTCTTGAGAGGCTGCTTTGACAAGTAGATCGTCTAAATAAGGGATCACGGAATGTGCCTGAGAATGCAAGACTGCTACCACTGCCGCCATGACCTTGGTGAAAACCCGTGGGGCTGTCGCCAGACCAAATGGCAGAGCTACGAACTGGAGATGGTCGTCTCCTATCACGAAACGTAGAAAACGTTGGTGCTCTGTAGCAATCGGCACGTGGAGATAAGCATCTTTGATGTCTATTGATGCAAGGAAATCTCCTTGAGACATTGATGCAATGACGGAGCGGAGGGATTCCATCCGGAACCGCCTGGCGTTCACATGCTTGTTGAGCAGCTTTAGGTCCAGAACAGGACGAAACGAGCCGTCCTTTTTTGGAACCACAAAGAGATTGGAGTAAAAACCTTGCCCTTGTTCCTGCTGAGGAACAGGGATCACCACTCCTTCTGCTTTTAGTGAGCACACCGCCTGCAGAAGGGCATCTGCTCGGTCGGGATGTGGGGGAGGTTCTGAAGAACCGAGGCGGAGGACGAGAACTGAACTCTATCCTGTACCCGTGAGACAAAATGTCTGTTACCCACCGGTCTTTGACCTGTGGCAGCCAAATGTCGCAAAAGCGGGAGAGCCTGCCACCGACCGAGGATGCGGAGGGATGAGGCCGAAAGTCATGAGGCAGCCGCCTTGGAAGCGGTTCCTCCGGTTGCTTTCTTGGGGCGTGAGTGAGCCCGCCAGGAATCTGAGCTCCTTTGCTCCTTCTGAGTCCCTTTGGACGAGGAGAATTGGGTCTTGCCGGAGCCTCGAAAGGACCGAAACCTCGACTGCCACTTCCTCTGTTGAGGTTTGCTTGATCTGGGCTGGGGTAAGGAGGAGTCTTTACCCTTGGATTGTTTAATGATTTCAGCCAATTGTTCACCAAACAGTCTATCTACAGATAGTGGCAAGCTGGTTAAACATTTTTTGGAAGCAGAATCCGCTTTCCATTCCTTTAACCACAAGGCTCTGCGCAAAACCACAGAGTTGGCAGACGCCATTGAGGTACGGCTTGTAGAGTCCAGGACAGCGTTGATAGCGTAAGTCGCAAACGCAGACATTTGCGAGGTTAGGGACGCTACTCGCGGCACTGCTGGACGTATGATAGAGTCCACCTGTGCCAGACCAGCTGAAATAGCTTGGAGTGCCCACACGGCCGCGAATGCTGGAGCAAACGACGCGCCGATAGCTTCATAGACAGACTTTAACCAAAGGTCCATCTGTCTGTCATTGGCATCTTTAAGTGAAGCCCCATCCTCCACTGCAACTATGGATCTAGCCGCAAGCCTGGAGATTGGGGGGTCCACCTTTGGACACTGGGTCCAGCGTTTGACCACGTCAGGAGGGAAAGGGATAACGTGTATCCTTAAGACGTTTGGAGAAACGCTTGTGCAGCTGCCTCCTCTGCAGAAGGGGCAGGGGGAGAAATTTCCAATAGACTATTGATGGCCGCTATAAGGTCATTTACCATGGCGTCACCATCAGGAGTATCCAGATTGAGAGCGGTTTCAGGATTAGACTCCTGATCACCCTCCTCTGTCTCATCATGTAGAGACTCTTCTCGCTGAGACCCTGATCCGCGTGATGACGTGGAGGGTCTCTCCCAGCGAGCACGCTTAGGCTGCCTGGGACTGTCATCTGAATTAGAGCCGTCAGGCTGAGATGCCTGGGACCCCCTTGAATCACGGATTAACTCCAACTGAGGGGGACCGGGGAACGTTGCCGCAGCAGTGTCCATGGTCTGAGTAACTGGCCTGGCCTGCAAGGTCTCTAGTATCTTTGTCATAGTGACAGACATCTTGTCAGCAAAAACTGCAAACTCTGTCCCCGTCACCGGGACAGGGTTCACCGGCGACTCTGCCTGGGCCACTACCACCATAGACTCCGGCTGACGAAGTGGCACAGGGACCGAACATTGCACACAATGGGGGTCATTGTAACCTGCCGGTAGATCAGCCCCACAAGCGGCACAAGCAGCGCTTACAGCCTGTGTCTTGGCACCCTTGCGTTTTGCGGATGACATGTTGTCGTCTCCTCAGAGCAAGATAGGGTATACAGCCAAGAAGCGACCTTACAGTGCAATATATATATATACATATATATATGGTATAGAGAAAAAAGGTACACCAAAATAACACTGTGGCACTAGTGGGGCCAGCACTAAAAGTGCTGCTTACCGCCCGCTTAACGCGGGTGTGTGGTCGCCAGAAATCCCTTGTCTGGGTCTCCCAGAGCCTGTGTCCGTTCTCCAGCCAGACTGCATGTAGGAATGGCTGCCGGCGTCCTATGGAGAGGGGCGGGCCCTGGGCGTGTGCAGACAAAGAGCGGGAAACCAGCGTCCCCCTGTGCTCAGTGAGAGGGCTGGAGCATGTAAATAAGACTCCAGCCCTCGGCGCTGATTAATCGTACAGCGTCTCTCCCTTGCCCTGATTGACAGGGTGGGGGGCGGGAACGAAGCGGAGCTAGGCCGCAGAAGCCGGGGACTAAATTTATAAGCGACGCCGTCGTAAAAGCACGGTCGGCGCTAAGTCCCCGGCGCACTACAAGTCGCAGCCGCGCCGCCGCTCCAGAGGCGGTCGGCGCGGCAGTCCCCAACACATAAAGTCACTCAGAAAAACTGTAGTGACTGTAACCCCAGCGCGCAGCGCTACTGTCCCCGGCGCACTAGCACACCCAGCAAGTCTGGAATGTGCGCGCCCTGTTTGGGACACAGAGTACCTGAATGTCGCAGGGCCTTGTCCCTGAACGGTACCCAGCTCCGTATCCAGCAGGTTCCATGGGTCTGTGGATGGAGCCCGGCCTCAGGGCTTGGGGGCCGGTAAGATCCCACTTCCTCAGAGCCCCTCAGGGGGATGGGGAAGGAAAACAGCATGTGGGCTCCAGCCTCCGTACCCACAATGGGTACCTCAACCTTAACAAACACCGCCGACATAAAGTGGGGTGAGAAGGGAGCATGCTGGGGGCCCTAGTATGGGCCCTCTTTTCTTCCATCCGACATAGTCAGCAGCTGCTGCTGACTAAACAGTGGAGCTATGCGTGGATGTCTGACCTCCTTCGCACAAAGCAGAAAACTGGTGAGCCAGTGATCCCACTGGGGGTGTGTAGCCAGAAGGGGAGGGGCCTTACACTTTTTAGTGTAATGCTTTGTGTGGCCTCCGGAGGCAGTACTATACACCCAATCGTCTGGGTCTCCCAATGGAGCGCCGAAGAAATTCTCTTTTTCTTCATCGTTCCTTATGGGAGACCCAGACCATGGGACGTTCCAAAGCAGTCCATGGGTGGGAATAAACAGAAAAACTGAGATGTAGGCGAAACCTAACTTCACAAATGGGCGACAGCCGCCTGAAGGATGCGTCTGCCCAAGCTCGCATCTGCCGAAGCATGAGCATGCACTTGGTAGTGCTTCGAAAAGGTATGCAGACTAATCCAAGTGGCAGTCTGACAGACCTGCTGAGCCGTAGCCTGGGCCTGAAAGCCTAAGAGGCACCGACAGCTCTGGTCAAGTGTGCCTTGATCCCCGGCGGGGGAGGCACTTGAGTACACTGGTAGGTATCGGAAATGGCCGACCTAATCCAACGAGCCAGGGTCGGCTTAGATGCCGAGAGGCCCTTACGCTGACCAGTGGTCAGCACAAAAGAGAGGTGCACCGCCTAAGAACAGCGGTGCGAGACACATAGATCCGGAGCGCCCGCACCAGATCCAGAGTATGCAACGCCTTTTCAAAGCGATGAACAGGAGCCGGACAAAAGGAAGGCAGGGAAAATGCCCCGGTTAAGATGGAAGCAGCAACCACCTTAGGGAGAAAGTCCGGTGTCGGACGGAGAACCACCTTGTCTTGATGAAAAACCAAAAAAGGGGGTGACTCCGAAGAGAGTGCAGCCAAAACAGAGACTCTCTTGAGGGAAATTATGGCCACTAGAAAGACGACTTTCTGTGAAAGACGAAACAAAGAAACCTCCCTAAGAGGTTCAAAGGGGGGTTTCCGGAAGCCGTGAGGACCGGATTAAGGTCCCAGGGCTCCAAAGGCCGCCGGTAAGGCGGAATGATGTGAGATGCGCCCTGCATGGAGGAGCGCACCTGAGCCAGCCGGGCGATACGCCGCTGGCACAACACTGAGAGCCGAGACCTGTCCCTTAAGGGAATTGAGGGATAGTCCTAGCTGCAGACCGGACTGTAGAAGGGACAGGAGGGTCGGCAAGGCCAAAAAAGGCCAAAGGATACTTCGGAGCTCGAGTCATAGTGGAGATGACTTCAGGAGGGATACCAGAAGTCGTCAAGATCCAGAACTCAAAAGCCACGCCGTCAATCTGAGAGCCGCAGGATTCTGGCGGAAAGACGGACCTCGTGAGAGAAGGTCTGGACAGTCCGGGAGATGCCATGGCACCTCTACGGACAGATGGAGCAGGTCAGGGTACCAAGCTTGCCTGGGTCAGTCTGGAGTATGAGAATGACCCGACGGCCCTCCTTTCTGATCTTGCGCAGGACTCTGGGCAAGAGCTAGAGGGTGAAACACGTAAGACAGACGAAGCTGGGACCAAACTTGAACCAGTGCGTCTGCCGCAAAAACCTGGGGATCGTGGAGCCACGGTTTGACGGCTGAGATAATCTGCCTCACAGTTTTCCACGTCTGGGATGTGGGCTGCGAATATGGTGGACTAGGAGTCCTTCGTCCACTGAAGAATGCGTTGAGCCTCCAACATTGCCAGGCGGCTGAGTGTACCGCCCTGGAAGTTGATGTAGGCAAACGCTGTCGCGTTGTCTGACTGGACTCGAATGTGCCTGGCCGCCAACAGATGGTGGAAGGCTTAGAGAGCTAGAAACACAGCTCTGATTTCCAGCACATTGATCCAGAGGGCTGATTCGGACAGAGTCCAAGTGCCCTGCGCTCCATGGTGGAGATATACTGCTCCCCAGCCGGATAGACTAGCATCCTGGTGAGGATCACCCGGGACGGGGCCAGGAAGGAGCGTCCCTGAGACAGAGGGGCCGAAGCCACCACTGAAACGAGCCCCTGGTCTGTGGCGAAGCCACCACCCCGCGGAAGGAGGAAGTCCGCTTGTTCCAACAGCGGAAAATATCCAGCCGCAGAGGACGCAGGTGGAACTGGGCAAGGGAATCGCTTCCATTGACGCCACCATCTGATCCAGCACCTGTATTAGGTGCCTGATGGAACGACGTCGACCGCCAGCGGAGGGACTGCTGTTTGACTAAGGGCAGCTTCACAAGTGCCGACAGTCTCGAATTGCGTCCCTGGGTACGTGAACTTCTGGGTCGAAGTCAGAGTGGACTTGGACAGAATGACAAGCCACCCGAATTGGTTAGAGTGGCGAGAGTGAGCGAGGCACTCCGCTAACAGTCTGCACTGGATGAAGCCCAGACTAGAAGGCCGTCCAGGGCAAAAGGATCACTGCCAACAGCTAGAGGTGCAGGACCGCAATCACAGCTGCCCCGACCTTGAGAATACTCGAGGGGCCGTGGCTAACCCCAAGGGAAGAGCCACGAATTGGACCATTCCGATTGCAAAACGTAGCCAACGCTGGTGTGAAACTGCGATTGGCACATGCAGATAGGCATCTCTGATGTCGATGGATGCTAGGGAATCTCCTTGGGTCATTGATTGATCGCCGAGACTCCATGGGAAAATGCCGCACCTGAACATGCTTGAGAAGCTTGAGATCCAGGTCGGAAGGCACCGCCCTCTTCGGGGACTAGGAATAGATTTAAGCAGAAATCTCAGAACCGTTCCCAGTCGGGAACCGGTACCATTACTCCATTGGCATGCAAGAATGCCACGGCCTGTGAGAAGGCGGCGGCCTTGGAGCAGGGGGGAGTGACAGAAAAAATCTGTTTGGCGGGCTGGATAGAATTCTATCCTGTAGCCGTGGGAGATGGTATCCCGCACCCACTGATCGGAGACGTCGCCAAAGTGGGAGAGCCTGCCACCGACCAATGACATTGCTGGCGTGGCCAGATAGCCAAGAGGAGGCTGACTTAGTGGCAGCATCTCCTGCGGTCTTCTGAAGACGGGGCTTCGTGCGCCATTTGGGTTACGATCCTTGGCTGAGCTAGTGGACGAGGCCGAGGGCTTAGAGAACGATCAGATGGAGGAACGAAAAGAACGAAACCTCGACTGATTCCTGCCCTGGACAGGTTTGCTGGTTTAGGTTTGTGGCATGGAAGAACTCTTCCCGCCAAGAGCTTCCTTAATAATTTCATCCAGTTGTTCCCGAATAGTCTGGTCCCAACAAAAGGGAGCCCAGCAAGGAACTTCTTTAGAAGCATCTGCCTTCCACTTCCGAAGCCACAGGAGCCTGTGGATAGCGAGGAAATTAGCCGAGGCCACCGCAGTGCGGTGAGAGTCTCCAGCATGGCAGACATGGCATAGGATGAAAAGACTGAAGTCTGGAAGTTAAGGCAACCATTTCGGGCATAGAGTCCCTGTGAGGGAATGCATCTCCTCTAGAGAAGCAGAGATGGCTTTGAAAGCCCGCACTGCTGCAAAAGCTGAGGAGAACGAGGCCCCTGCCGCCTCCATACGGATTTGGCCAGAAGGACAGCCTGGCGGACAGCAAAACCTTAAGTGAGGAGCCATCAACCACTGATACAACGGTCTGGGCTGAGCCACCTTTGGTGAATGAGCCCACTCCTTGACCACCACTGGTGGAAAGGGAAAACTGTCATCAGAACCACGCTTTGGGAAGCGTTTGTCAGAGCAGACCCTGGGCTTGGTCACAGTGGCCTGAAAACTGGAGTGGTTAAGGAACACACTCCTTGTTCTCTTAGGCAAGGTAAACTCTGGCGGATTGAGGTCCAGTACAGAATTAATGTACCGTGGGATCCTTATAGGGGTGCCGTCAGCCACTGATACAACTATCCGGGCTGAAAGTCTAGACACCGGAGGGACCATCCTTGGTGAATGAGCTCACTCCTTGACCACCTCTGGTGGAAGGGGGAAACAGTCATAAGAACCACGCTTTGGGAGCGTCTGACAGGACAGGCTCTGGGCTTGGTCACAGTGGGCTGAAAACTGGAGTGGTTAAGGAACACACTCCTTGTTCTCTTTAAGGTATACTGATGCCTTTCTGCCAGAGGGGGATGCTCCCCTGATACAGGCGGATGGAGGTCCAGTACAAATATAATGGACGCAATCAAATCATTAGCATCTGCATCACCTTCGGACAGATCAATGGTACATGAAGTAGCGTCCGAGCCCCTAGTAAAGACATCCTCCTCGTCCAGTGAAGGACAGGAGACCCTGCGTCTCCATTTTAGGAGGACGGGGTCTGAGACCAGAAGAAGAGTCCTCTGTGAGCTTTGCTGAGCGAGCCGTAGCAGCAGAAGCGCCCTGAGAAGGGGGCTAATGTATGCTCAGCAGAGTCCGGGACAGCTGTCCCCTGGAAAGAGCGGATTCTACCCAAACCGGGGGTTCAGCCACCGGAGCCGGAGCAGCTGGAGGGACCACTGATGAGCCTCCAGGCTGAGGGACCACTGTGTTTATGTGCTCGGTACAGGCCGTACGAGTCTACATGCAGTGCATATTAAGAACAGCCTTGCAGCCTTGCTCTGATGTGAGACATGCTGCAGAAGTGGGGGCTCTGTCCAGAATGACCCCCAGCAGAGTATATAAACAGAGTATATAAGCAGCTGCACAACCGGAGGTTGTGGCTTGCCAGACCGTTTAACATACATTTCTGTGCCCTCCAGTCCCCCAGCCCAGGCCCCCATTTGTCACAATGTGGTATCTCTGTGCCTATGCAGACATTGAGAACGCTGATAAAATGGCGACCGGAGCGAGGAGAGGGGCCGGGGCCTACTCTGAGAGCGGGCAAATGAGGTAGACAGGGGAGGGAATCCTTCCTCAGTGAGGAGTGTCCGTTCCCTGTGCTGAACAGCCGCTGGGCGGAGCCGCACTGTCCCTCTGCAAGACTGACATGCAGGGGCAGTGAAAACCGAAACTAGGCCTCAGGCGAAGCCGGGGCCTAGATTTAAACATGCGGCCAGCGTGCAGGCACCATCGGCGCGGTTCTCCAGTGAAAACTGGAGAACCGGCCGGAAATGTTAACACAGTCATAAAACACACTCTCCCCAATAAATAAAGTACAAGGGACCCCTGGAAGAAGGGAATTTTGTTACTTACCGTAAATTCCTTTTCTTCTAGCTCCTATTGGGAGACCCAGACGATTGGGTGTATAGCACTGCCTCCGGAGGCCACACAAAGCAATTACACCAAAAAGTGTAAGGCCCCTCCCCTTCTGGCTATACACCCCCAGTGGGATCACTGGCTCACCAGTTTTAGTGCAAAAGCAAGAAGGAGGAAAGCCAATAACTGGTTTAAACAAATTCACTCCGAAGTAACGTCGGAGAACTGAAAACCATTCAACATGAACAACATGTGTACCCGAAAAACAACCAACAATCCCGAAGGACAACAGGGCGGGTGCTGGGTCTCCCAATAGGAGCTAGAAGAAAAGGAATTTACGGTAAGTAACAAAATTCCCTTCTTCTTCGGCGCTCCATTGGGAGACCCAGACGATTGGGACGTCCAAAAGCTGTCCCTGGGTGGGTAAAGAAATACCTCATGTTAGAGCTGCAAAGACAGCCCTCCCCTACGGGGAGGCAACTGCCGCCTGCAGGACTCTTCTACCTAGGCTGGCGTCCGCCGAAGCATAGGTATGCACCTGATAATGTTTGGTGAAAGTGTGCAGACTCGACCAGGTAGCTGCCTGGCACACCTGTTGAGCCGTAGCCTGGTGTCGTAATGCCCAGGACGCACCCACGGCTCTGGTAGAATGGGCCTTCAGCCCTGATGGAACCGGAAGCCCAGCAGAACGGTAGGCTTCAAGAATTGGTTCTTTGATCCATCGAGCCAGGGTGGCCTTGGAAGCCTGCGACCCTTTGCGCTTACCAGCGACAAGGACAAAGAGTGCATCCGAACGGCGCAGGGGCGCCGTGCGAGAAATGTAGATTCTGAGTGCTCTCACCAGATCTAACAAATGTAAATCCTTCTCATAGCGATGAACTGCATGAGGACAAAAAGAAGGCAAAGAGATATCCTGATTAAGATGAAAAGAGGATACCACCTTCGGGAGAAACTCCTGAATGGGTCGCAGCACTACCTTGTCCTGGTGGAAGACCAGGAAGGGAGCCTTGGATGACAGCGCTGCTAGCTCAGACACTCTCCGAAGAGATGTGATCGCTACCAGAAAAGCCACTTTCTGTGATAGTCTAGAAAGTGAAACCTCCCTCAGAGGCTCGAAGGGCGGCTTCTGGAGGGCAACCAGTACCCTGTTCAGATCCCATGGATCTAACGGCCGCTTGTACGGGGGTACGATATGACAAACCCCCTGCAGGAACGTGCGTACCTTAGAAAGTCGTGCTAGACGCTTCTGAAAAAAGACGGATAGCGCCGAGACTTGCCCTTTAAGGGAGCCGAGCGACAAACCTTTTTCTAACCCAGATTGCAGGAAAGAAAGAAAAGTAGGCAATGCAAATGGCCAGGGAGACACTCCCTGAGCAGAGCACCAGGATAAGAATATCCTCCACGTTCTGTGGTAGATCTTAGCGGACGTGGGCTTCCTAGCCTGTCTCATGGTGGCAACGACCCCTTGGGATAATCCTGAAGACGCTAGGATCCAGGACTCAATGGCCACACAGTCAGGTTCAGGGCCGCAGAATTCCGATGGAAAAACGGCCCTTGGGATAGCAAGTCTGGTCGGTCTGGTAGTGCCCACGGTTGGCCGACCGTGAGATGCCACAGATCCGGATACCACGCCCTCCTTGGCCAGTCTGGGGCGACGAGTATGACGCGGCTGCAGTCGGATCTGATCTTGCGTAGCACCCTGGGCAAGAGTGCCAGAGGTGGAAACACATAAGGGAGCCGGAACTGCGACCAATCTTGCACTAAGGCGTCTGCCGCCAGAGCTCTGTGATCGCGAGACCGTGCCATGAAGGTTGGGACCTTGTTGTTGTGCCGGGACACCATTAAGTCGACGTCCGGCCTTCCCCAGCGGCGACAGATTTCCTGAAACACGTCCGGGTGAAGGGACCATTCCCCTGCGTCCATGCCCTGGCGACTGAGGAAGTCTGCTTCCCAGTTTTCTACGCCGGGGATGTGAACTGCGGATATGGTGGAGGCCGTGGCTTCCACCCACATCAGAATCCGCCGGACTTCCTGGAAGGCTTGCCGACTGCGTGTCCCCCCTTGGTGGTTGATGTATGCCACCGCTGTGGAGTTGTCCGACTGAATTCGGATCTGCCTTCCTTCCAGCCACTGCTGGAAGGCTAGTAGGGCAAGATACACTGCTCTGATTTCCAGAACATTGATCTGAAGGGTGGACTCCTGCTGGGTCCACGTACCCTGAGCCCTGTGGTGGAGAAAAACTGCTCCCCACCCTGACAGACTCGCGTCTGTCGTGACCACCGCCCAGGATGGTGGTAGGAAGGATCTTCCCTGTGATAATGAGGTGGGAAGAAGCCACCACTGCAGAGAGTCCTTGGCCGTCTGGGAAAGGGAGACTTTCCTGTCCAGGGATGTTGACTTCCCGTCCCATTGGCGGAGAATGTCCCATTGAAGTGGGCGCAGATGAAACTGCGCAAACGGAACCGCCTCCATTGCCGCCACCATCTTCCCCAGGAAGTGCATGAGTCGTCTTAAGGAGTGCGACTGACTTTGAAGGAGAGCCTGCACCCCAGTCTGTAGTGACCGCTGCTTGTCCAGCGGAAGTTTCACTATCGCTGAGAGAGTATGAAACTCCATGCCAAGATACGTCAGTGATTGGGTCGGTAACAGATTTGACTTTGAGAAGTTGATGATCCACCCGAACGTCTGGAGAGTCTCCAGTGCAACGTTCAGGCTGAGTTGGCATGCCTCCTGAGAGGGTGCCTTGACAAGTAGATCGTCCAAGTAAGGGATCACAGAGTGTCCCTGAGAGTGCAAGACTGCTACCACTGCCGCCATGACCTTGGTGAACACCCGTGGGGCTGTCGCCAGACCAAATGGCAGAGCTACGAACTGAAGATGGTCGTCTCCTATCACGAAGCGTAGAAAGCGTTGGTGCTCTGTAGCAATCGGCACGTGGAGATAAGCATCTTTGATGTCTATTGATGCTAGGAAATCTCCTTGAGACATTGAGGCAATGACTGAGCGGAGGGATTCCATCCGGAACCGCCTGGCGTTCACATGCTTGTTGAGCAGTTTTAGGTCCAGAACAGGACGGAATGAGCCGTCCTTTTTTGGCACCACAAAGAGATTGGAGTAAAAACCTTGTCCTTGTTCCCGAAGAGGAACAGGGACCACCACTCCTTCTGCTCTTAGAGAATGCACCGCCTGCAGAAGGGCATCTGCTCGGTCGGGATGTGGGGAAGTTCTGAAGAACCGAGGCGGAGGACGAGAACTGAACTCTATCCTGTACCCGTGAGACAAAATGTCTGTTACCCACCGGTCTTTGACCTGTGGCAGCCAAATGTCGCAAAAGCGGGAGAGCCTGCCACCGACCGAGGATGCGGAGGGAGGCGGCCGAAAGTCATGAGGCAGCCGCTTTGGAAGCGGTACCTCCGGCTGCTTTCTTGGGGCGTGAGTGAGCCCGCCAGGAATCAGAGCTCCTTTGCTCTTTCTGAGTCCCTTTGGACGAGGCAAACTGGGGCTTGCCCGAGCCTCGAAAGGACCGAAACTTTGACTGCCACTTCCTCTGTTGAGGTTTGCTTGATCTGGGCTGGGGTAAGGAAGAGTCCTTACCTTTGGACTGTTTAATGATTTCCGCCAATTGCTCACCAAACAGTCTGTCTCCAGATAGTGGCAAGCTGGTTAAACATTTTTTAGAAGCAGAATCTGCTTTCCATTCCTTTAACCACAAGGCTCTGCGCAAAACTACAGAGTTGGCGGAAGCCATTGCGGTACGGCTCGTAGAGTCCAGTACCGCATTAATAGCGTAGGTCGCAAACGCAGACATTTGCGTAGTTAAGGACGCCACTTGCGGCACTGCTGGACGTATGAAAGAGTCCACCTGTGCCAAACCGGCTGAAATAGCTTGGAGCGCCCACACGGCCGCGAATGCTGGAGCAAACGACGCGCCAATAGCTTCATAGACAGATTTCAACCAAAGGTCCATCTGTCTGTCATTGGCATCTTTAAGTGAAGCCCCATCCTCCACTGCAACTATGGATCTAGCTGCAAGCCTGGATATTGGAGGGTCCACTTTTGGACACTGGGTCCAGCGTTTGACCACGTCAGGGGGAAAGGGATAACGTGTATCCTTAAGACGTTTGGAAAAACGCTTGTCCGGATAAGCATGGTGTTTCTGGATTGATGCTCTGAAGTCAGAGTGGTCCAGAAAGGTGCTCAATTTACGCTTGGGATACAGGAAATGGAATTTCTCATGCTGGGCAGCTGCCTCCTCTGCTGAAGGGGCTGGGGGAGAAATATCCAACAGCCTATTGATGGCCGCTATAAGGTCATTTACCATGGCGTCACCATCTGGCGTATCCAAATTGAGTGCGGTGTCAGGGCTAGACTCCTGATCACCCACCTCTGTCTCATCATATAGAGACCCTTCTCGCTGAGACCCTGACCCGCGTGATGACGTGGAGGGTCTCTCCCAGCGAGCTCGCTTAGGCGGCCTGGGACTGTCATCGGAGTCAGAGCCCTCAGCCAGTGATGCCTGAGACCCCCGTGAAGTACGGATTAGTTCCAACTGAGGGGGACCGGGGAACATAGGGACAGTAGTGTCCATGGTCTGAGCAACTGGCCTGGACTGCAAGGTCTCCAGGATTTTTGTCATAGTCACAGACAGTTTATCAGCAAAGACTGCAAATTCTGTCCCCGTCACCGGGGCAGGGTTCACAGGCGACTCTGCCTGGGCTACTACCACCATAGGCTCTGGCTGACGAAGTGCCACTGGAACTGAACATTGCACACAATGAGAGTCGTTGGAGCCTGCTGGTAGATTAGCCCCACATGCTGCACAAGCAGTGTATACAGCCCGTGCCTTGGCACCCTTGCGTTTTGTGGATGACATGTTGTTGTCTTCCCAGAGCAATATAGGGTATACAGCCAAGAAGCGACCGTACAGTGCAGTATATATCTAAAGATATCTGGTACAGGAAAAAGTACACCAATACACACTGTGGCACAAGAGGGGCCAGCACTAAAGTGCTGCTTACCGCCCGCTAAACGCGGGTGTGTGGTCCAGAAATCCCTAGTCTTGGGTCTCCCAGAGCCTGTGTCCGTCCTCCAGCCAGAACTGCATGCAGGAATGGCTGCCGGCGTCCTGTGGAGGGGGGGGCGGGCCCTGGGCGTGCCAGACCAAAAGCGGGAAACCTGTGTCCCACTGTGCCAAGTGAGAGGGCTGGAGCATGTAAATAAGGCTCCAGCCCTCGGCGCTGAGTAAACGTACAGCGTCTCTCCCCTTCCCTGATTGACAGGGAGGGGGCGGGAACGAAGCGGAGCTAGGCCGCAAAAGCCGGGGACTAAATTTATAAGCGCCGCCGCCGTAAAAGCGCGGTCGGCGCTAAGTCCCCGGCGCACTACAAGTCCCAGCCGCGCCGCCGCTCCGAGAGTGGCCGGCGCTGTAGTTCCCATTACATGAAGTCACACAGCTAAGCTGCTGTGACTCAAACCCCAGCGTTACTGTCCCCGGCGCACTAACACACCCAGCAAGTCTGGTGTGTGCGTGCCCGCCTGAACGGGGACACAGAGTACCTGAAAGTTGCAGGGCCTTGTCCCTGAATGGTACACAGCTCCTTATCCATCAGGTTCAACTGGGTCTGTGGATGGAGCCCGGCCTCAGGGCTTGGGGGCCGGTAAGATCCCACTTCCACAGAGCCCCTCAGGGGGATGGGGAAGGAAAGCAGCATGTGGGCTCCAGCCTCCGTACCCGCAATGGGTACCTCAACCTTACGAACCACAAGTGGGGTAAGAAGGGAGCATGCTGGGGGCCGTATATGGGCCCTCTTTTCTTCCATCCGACATAGTCAGCAGCTACTGCTGACTAAACAGTGGAGCTATGCGTGGATGTCTGACCTCCTTCGCACAAAGCAGAAAACTGGTGAGCCAGTGATCCCACTGGGGGTGTATAGCCAGAAGGGGAGGGGCCTTACACTTTTTGGTGTAATTGCTTTGTGTGGCCTCCGGAGGCAGTGCTATACACCCAATCGTCTGGGTCTCCCAATGGAGCGCCGAAGAAAGACCACTTTCTGTGGTAAAAACGTCTCAGTACTGACGCAGGTGCCAGGTCCCTGGGGGGTGATCGCTCCGTCCGGCAGGATCCTGAAAGGGCTGCGGATGGAGACCGGTCTCCTGCAAAGCAGTGAGAACCGTGATGGCTCCCACTTCAAGCCAGAGCCCCAGGGGATGGTGAAGGAGCGCGGCATGTGAAGGCTCCAGCCTTGGAAAATCAACCTTAACAGCACCGCCGACACAGTGGGGTGAGAAGGGACATGCCGGGAGTCCAGACTGGACCCGCTTTTCTTCCAAATCTTTGAAATCCAAAAAATCAAAAATCAGAGAATGCATGTGTGTGTGTGACCTCCTGAACACAAAGCATTGAAACTGGCTAGGACTGGCTACCAGGGGGTGTATATGCTAGGAGGGAGGAGCTACACGTTTGAGTGTAGTACTTTGTGTGTCCTCCGGAGGCAGAAGCTATACACCCATGGTCTGGGTCTCCCATAAGGAACGATGAAGAAAACAATGTTCTCTTTATTTAAATAATTACAACGCGTTTCAGAGACTCATCTGTCTCCTTCCTCAGGGAAAAAAAAAGTTATTTTTTTCCCTGAGGAAGGAGACAGATGAGTCTCTGAAACGCGTTGGAATAAATTAAACAAAAAGAACATTGTTTTTATGACATTGATGTTCGTGGTTTTCAGCGCGGCAAAAAAAACTGTTTTTCCCTCCAGTTTTTCCTTGTTACGTCGCTCTGAAACAGGGCCGCTGCTGTACCGCAAAGGCACTCATTTATGTCTATGAAGGGGTTGTGACTGGCACAACCCGATCAGGTGAGTGCACTACTCCTTTACTTTTCTACCCAGTAAATCAGGTAAGACCCTATTGCGCCTTTTCTCTCCCATATTATAGATCTTAATAATTGGACTGAGTCTGTAAAAAAGCTTCTAAAATTCCATGACAAATTCAATATATTCCATTGGACTATAAACTTGACATTGGGCCACTCAAAAACGGCAATAAACTTCCTGGATACCACCATAAAAATTCAATACAAGATTATAAATTTGTTTCTCCCACTGAATGTAATCAATCAGTTGCAAGTATAACACTAATCCTGGCACCTATTACCCAGGTCACACCACCAAATTCTCCCATAACGTTTTTTTAATCTACAAGAACTAGTGAAACTATAGACGAGGCACACCCTACTGGTCTTATAAAAGGTCCACCTACCTGGGACTGTGTCCTGGTGACGGCAGCAACAATAAAGATTCCACCTTGATAGGTGCTCTCTAGCCTTTATTTATTTCTCTCTAACAAATAGTCCTAAATTAAAAATAGAATACACTATAATCACATTACAATCTTCCGGTTCTACCATTCCAGCATCGGCTAAATCCCCTGCCCAAATTCGCACTATGGCACATAGGCATGTGACAGCTATAGCCAATCACGGCTTACAGCTCTGCCTAATGGCCAGTGATTGGCTAGAGACATCACATGTTCATACAACCAGAATTGGGTGTGCAGAGGCTGGCTCTATAAAAACTGTATAAAGCCTTGTCGTATACTCATATAACAAGGCTCGTTATAGGGTCACTTTTGACTTTTAGGATTGCTACCTCCAATAGTTGGCAGTAGAGTTTGTCTACTTTCTCACTGAAGAGACAATTTGCATAATTTCCTAGAGCAGCATTGTTGCTTAAAGTCTCCTCACCACTGGCATACTGGAATTGTGTGTCAGTCTCTGCAAGGAGAATATCTTCCCCTTTAAACTGGAAATAAGAACTAAACGCTGGTGGGAAAGTGAAGATATGCTTCATACATCTGCATGCCCTCATCATCTCCCGCCTCGACTACTGCAACCTCCTGCTCTCTGGCCTCCCTTCCAACACTCTTGCACCCCTCCAATCTATCCTAAACTCTGCGGCCCGCCTAATCCACCTCTCCCCTCGCTACTCCCCAGCCTCGCCACTCTGCCAATCCCTTCACTGGCTTCCCATCACCCAACGACTCCAGTTCAAAACACTAACCATGACATACAAAGCCATGCACAACCTGTCTCCTCCCTACATCTGTGACCTAGTCTCCCGGTACCTACCTGCACGCAACCTCAGATCCTCACAAGATCTCCTTCTCTGCCCCTCCCTTATCTCCTCTTCCCACAATCGCGTACAAGATTTCTCCCGTGCATCCCCCCTACTCTGGAACGCTCTACCTCAGCACATCAGACTCTCCCCTACCGTGGAAAGCTTCAAGAGGAACCTCAAGACCCATCTCTTCCAACAAGCCTACAACCTGCAATAGCCCTCAGTCCAGTAGACCACTGCGCAACCAGCTCTGTCCTCACCTATCGTACCATCACCCATTCCCTGTAGACTGTGAGCCCTCGCGGGCAGGGTCCTCTCTCCTCCTGTACCAGTCTGTTATGTACTGTTAATGATTGTTGTACATATACCCTTTCACTTGTAAAGCGCCATGGAATAAATGGCGCTATAATAATAAATAATAATAATAATAAAATACATCTAAGAGCCACCCAGATCTTCCTGAAGAAGTGCAGACATCTCCCTATCAGAGAATGAGATTCAGGTGGAGGAAGACCTTCATGCAGTGGAAGATCTGGAAGTGGAGGACTTTGCGTCTTGGGATGGGCATGCCAGAAAGATTTACGCTTGAATGAGTGCTGCCTGAAGATGGTGGCTTGAGAACAATTTGTCATCTCCGCAAAAAGTCACAGAAACAACACACAAAACCTCTAGGTGCAATATGTTTCTCAGAGATTGAAAAAGTGTCTCTCACTATCCTTAAAATCATACTTGCATTTTAATATCATTCAATAAGTGATAGGGAGATAGCGGGATGCGTGTGCACAATGGCCGTTTTGCATGTACACACACTTTTACAGATCATGCTGAAGTATTTGTAGATGCAAAACGACTGACATCCACACACATCCAGCTATAATTAAAATAAAAGCAAGATTTTATGCATGGTGAGTGCAACTTTGTATATTTTTGAGGAACTTATTCAGGGGTGGGATTAAAATTTTGAACAACAGGTTCTCTGTAAACCCCGCCCATTTGAAAACCACACCCATTCTTTAACCACACCCATTCTGTAACCACACCCATTTTGTTAGCCACACCCATTTTCAAGCACTTTCCTTAACCAAAAATTACAAGTAAAGTAAAATGTCTTCCCCTTCTTCCCCTCCTCCACCGTCACTCTCGTGTCCAGCACCAGTTGTTCCAGTCACTGTCGGTCTTATTGTATTAAACGCTTTTTCTACAGTTTTTAAAAATTATTACTAAAGGAGCCCTCCCTAAAATTGGAACGGACGACCTTCCCCATACAGATCCCATCCCATGTGGCTGCTTTTCCAGTGTAGATCCCATCCCATGTGGCTGCTTTTCCAGTGCAGATCCTATCCTATGTGGCTCGTTCCCCCTACAGATCCCATCCCATGTGGCTGCTTTTCCAGTGCAGATCCTATCCCATGTGGCTGCTTTTCCAGTGCAGATCCTATCCCATGTGGCTCGTTCCCCCTACAGATCCCATCCCATGTGGCTGCTTTTCCAGTGTAGATCCCATACCATGTGGCTGCTTTTCCAGTGTAGATCCCATGTGGCTCGTTCCCCCTACAGATCCCATCCCATGTGGTCCCTTTCCCTTGCAGATTCCATCCCATTATGTCCTCTTTCCCCTGCAGATCCCATCGTAGCTTCTTTCCCCAGCAGATCTCGTCCCATGTGGCTCCTTTTCCCATATAGTTCCCATCTTATGCGGCTCCTCTCCCCTGCAGATCTCGTCCCATGTGGCTCCTTTTCCCATATAGCTCCCATCTTATGCGGCTCCTCTCCCCTGCAGATCTCGTCCCATGTGGCTCCTTTTCCCATATAGTTCCCATCTTATGCGGCTCCTTTCCCCTGCAGATCTCATCCCATGTGGCTCCTTTTCCCATATAGTTCCCATGTTATGCGGCTCCTCTCCCCTGCAGATCTCGTCCCATGTGGCTCCTTTTCCCATATAGTTCCCATCTTATGCGGCTCCTCTCCCCTGCAGATCTCGTCCCATGAGGCTCCTTTTCCCATATAGTTCCCATCTTATGCGGCTCCTCTCCCCTGCAGATCTCGTCCCATGTGGCTCCTTTTCTCATATAGTTCCCATCTTATGCGGCTCCTCTCCCCTGCAGATCTCGTCCCATGTGGCTCCTTTTCCCATATAGTTCCCATCTTATGCGGCTCCTCTCCCCTGCAGATCTCGTCCCATGTGGCTCCTTTTCCCATATAGTTCCCATCTTATGCGGCTCCTCTCCCCTGCAGATCTCGTCCCATGTGGCTCCTTTTCCCATATGGTTCCCATCTTATGCGGCCTCCTCTCCCCTGCAGATTCTTGTCTCCCTGCATCTTCGGCTCACTGAGCGCTTACCTGCTTCAAGCACCGGCGGCTTCTCCTCTGTCTTCATGCCTCCTCCGTGGCACTCTGCAGATACAATGACGCTGGAAGTCGGCAGCAGGATGAGCGACCTAGCCACGCGTGACCTCTGCAGCATCAGCGCGTCACTGCACGACAGGTCAGGGAGCAGACAGGCTCCACTGAACCCGAAAGTGCGGCGCGGAGGTACGGGGATTCATTTGTGTTAGTGTCTTAAAGACACCAACACAAGTGAATACAGAGAACCGGATCGCCGGAGACGTTTCTTGCCGGTTCGGGGAACCAGGTGCTATTTTAACAACTGGTTCGCCCAAATCGGACCGAACCGGCTGAATCGCACGCCAGAACTTATTACTATGACCTCATGACAGTAGAGTAGCACAATGTCTGCAGCAGTCATTTGGTGAGTCCAGTGTATTATAATCTTAGGCATTCTGACTGTGTCAAGCATATTCCTCTTTTATCTTTTTTTTTTGCTTAAAAGGGGTGGTTCACCCATTTTTTTTATTTTCTGTATGAGCTATACTTACCTTTCTAGGCGTCTTCTCCATTGGCTTCTGTTTCCAGTTCTGGCACTGAGCGGCGCTATCCTGCACGCTCAGTGTCGGTCACATGACCCCCTGGAGCTGTGGCCGCCGGCATCCTCTGATGTCCCGGCATTTCCGGGCTCTCAAACAAGACGGGTACATCAGAGGAGGCTGGCACCACTCAGATTGAGTGACAGGGCTGTGGGCGGTGACTACCGCACGTCACAGCCCAGCATCGAGGGGAGGAGCCGGAGGACGTCACTGTGGAGCCGCGTCCTGCAGAGAGGCTGAGACACGGGGCGCCAGGGTGCAGTACAGGGGGGGGGGGGGGGGGGTCTTTAGCTGAATCCCCCCCTGCACGTAAGTATGTGATCACACTGTCCACCCGCCCGCTCTGCTGCGATGTCAGGAGAGCGGCCGGTGTCGGACAGTGTGATCGTGTGCTCCTCCCAGCAGCAAGACACTGACAGGCATGTCACCGCTGTGCTCTGCCATCTGTCCTGCTGCATGGGACCAACTGTCTGCACTCTGTCACCTGCACCACAAGTCACAGAGTGGAGACAGTTGGTGACAGAGCACCTCTGCCCCCCCCCCCCGTTCTTTCCCCACTCTCTTCTCTCCCCCCACTCTTCTCCCCCTCCCCTCTTCCCCCTCTTCTCTGCCCCCCTCTTATCCCTCTCTCCCCTCGCTCTCTTCCCCCCTCGCTCTCTTTTCCTCCCCCCCGCGCTCTCTTTTCCTCACCCCTCGCTCTCTTTTCCTCACCCCTCGCTCTCTTTTCCTCCCCCCGCGCTCTCTTTTCCTCCCCCCGCGCTCTCTTTTCCTCACCCCGCGCTCTCTTTTCCTCCCCCCGCGCTCTCTTTTCTTCCTCCCCCCGCGCTCTCTTTTTTTCCTCCCCCCGCGCTCTCTTTTTTTCCTCCCCCCGCGCTCTCTTTTTTTCCTCCCCCCGCGCTCTCTTTTTTTCCTCCCCCCGCGCTCTCTTTTTTTCCTCCCCCCGCGCTCTCTTTTTTTCCTCCCCCCGCGCTCTCTTTTTTTCCTCCCCCCGCGCTCTCTTTTTTTCCTCCCCCCGCGCTCTCTTTTTTTCCTCCCCCCGCGCTCTCTTTTTTTCCTCCCCCCGCGCTCTCTTTTTTTCCTCCCCCCGCGCTCTCTTTTTTTCCTCCCCCCTCGCTCTCTTTTCCTCCCCCCTCGCTCTCTTTTCCTCCCCCTCGCTCTCTTTTCCTCCCCCCCTCGCTCTCTTTTCCTCCCCCCCTCGCTCTCTTTTCCTCCCCCCCTCGCTCTCTTTTCCTCCCCCCCTCGCTCTCTTTTCCTCCCCCCCTCGCTCTCTTTTCCTCCCCCCCTCGCTCTCTTTTCCTCCCCCCCTCTCGCTCTCTTTTCCTCCCCCCCTCTCGCTCTCTTCCCCCCCCCCCCCCGCTCGCTCTCTTCCCCCCCCCCCCGCTCGCTCTCTTTCCCCCCCCCCCTCGCTCGCTCTCTTTTCCCTCGCTCTCTCCTGGCATGGTCAGTACAGAAATCTCTCCATCGTGGAGGGGTGAGAGGGAGTAATAAACATGGAGTCCCTACTGTGTCTGTGTATTTATTTCTAATAAAGTATTTTTCTCTGTGTGGTCTTTTTTTTTTTAACCCTTTATTGGAGATTCTTAATGGCCAGGTCAACCTTGGCCTGACATTTAGAATCTCGGGCTTTATACCAGCGGATAAAACATAGCTGGTATTAACCCCTTATTACCCAGCGTGCCACCTGCCACCAGGGCCACTGGAAGAGTTGGATACAGCGCCAGAAGATGGCGCTTCTATAAAAGCGCCATTTTCTGGGGCGGCTGTGGACTGCAATTCGCAGCGGGGGGCCCAGAAAGTTTGGGCACCCTTCACTGCGGATTCCAATCCCCAGCTGCCTAGTTGTACCTGGCTGGACTCAAAAATTCGGCGAAGCCCATGTCATTTTTTTTTTTAATTATTTCATGAAATTCATGAAATAAAAAAAAAAAAAAAGGGCTTCTCTATATTTTTGGTTCCCAGCCGGGTACAACTAGGCAGCTGGGGGTTGGGGGCAGCCCGTAGCTGCCTGCTGTACCTGGCTAGCATACAAAAATATGGCGAAGCCCACGTCATTTTCTTAAAAACGTTTTCAGGGAAAAAACCTTTATAAAAAAAAAATGCTTCCCTGCATTTCTATTGCCAGTGAAAGTAACACCAAGCAGCGGGGGCTAGCAGCCAGTAGCTGCTTTGGTTACCCTTAGCAACAGAAAATGCAGCGGGAGCCCACAAACAATGTGATTTTTTTTTTTAATTAATTTTTTTTTTAAAAAAACGGCATGGGCTTCGCCCATCGAGCACCAGAGCATTTTACTGCTCAATTCATCCCAAGTAATCAGATGACTCCAGTGTCGGCCGATTACTTGTTCTGTGTCCCCCTGCATCCATCGCAGCGTGTACGGGCTGTGAGGTCAGCGGAGTGGAGACAGTGACATGCTCTGCTCTGACACATAGTGTGCTGCATGTCACTATCTTTCTCCACTCTGGCACTTGTAGTGCAGGTGACCGGATGCTGCATGTCACGTTTTTGCCGCGATTTGGTGCCTTTTTTGCTGCGTTTTTGCTCACTGCGTTTTTAATCAGTGCACAATGCCATTAAAGATTGTTGATGAAAAAAATAAAAAAGGTCTGATGTCATTTCCTTATTCAAAATGTTCATTGTATGCAGGAGATCAGACAGCAGCTGCAGAACTACAAGGCTCAGCATCCTCCATCCAGGACTGTATGCAGTTTTTTACCCAAAAAGAAAAAAAAAATGACGTGGGCTTCGCCATATTTTTGTATGCTAGCCGGGTACAGCAGGCAGGTACGGGCTGCCCCCAACCCCCAGCTGCCTAGTTGTACTCGGCTGGGAACCAAAAATATAGAGAAGCCCTTTTTTTTTTTTTTAATTATTTCATGAATTTCATGAAATAATTTAAAAAAAAAAAATGACGTGAGCTTCGCCTAATTTTGGTGTCCAGCCGGGTACAACTAGGCAGCTGGGGATTGGAATCCACAGTGAAGGGTGCCCATGCTTTCTGGGCACCCCCACTGCGAATTGCAGTCCGCAGCCACCCCAGAAAATGGCGCTTTCATAGAAGCGCCATCTTCTGGCGCTGTATCCAACTCTTCCAGCTGCCCTGATGCCGGGTGGCTAGCCGGGTAATAATGGAGTTAGGACTAGCTGTATATTATCAGCTAGCCCTAAGCCCGAAATTCATGGTGTCACGCCAATATTAGACATGGCCACCATGAATTTCTAGTAATGATAAGAAAAAAAAAAAAACACAACACACAGAAAAATATTTTTATTAGAAATAAAACACAACACAATTAGTGACTCCATCTTTATTGAAATAAACCCCCCTCCACAGTAATCCTGGGTCAGGGTCCCGCGCCGTCCAATCCGGATTCAATATCATCTGATCGGTTTGCTGGAAGGAAGGCAGAGCGATCAGATGATGTGTCAGGATAAAGGATGTGAATCACATCATACATCAGCTGATTATATAAAAGCCGATTATACAATCAGCTGATGCATCAGTGCAAAAAAAAAAAAAAAAATAAATAAATACTCACTTATGTGCTGTGCTGATTACCGGCAGCTCCTGGAGCGGAGTCTGATCCTGGCCCATCACTGCAGGAGCGGCCGGTAATCAGCTGATGAAGTCCCCTGACGGCAGGATCAGCTGATAGCCGGCCGGGCAAGAAAAAGCCGGCGAGACTACGATCAGCTGATGCGTCAGGTGACTGCATCAGGTGATCCACGGCCAGGTCCTGCAAGCTTCGTGCGTGCCCCGGGGAGACTGCACACAGCCGAAGCGGCGGGACCGAGACAGGGGCTGGAAGCAAGCATGGCACCCGGACCCTGCAGACAGGTGAGTATGACATACACACTCACATACACACTCACTCACACACTGTATATACACACACACATACACTGTATATACACACACACATACACTGTATATACACACACACACTGTATATACACACTCACACACACACACTGTATATACACACACACTGTATATACACACACACTGTATATACACACACACTGTATATACACACACACTGTATATACACACACACTGTATATACACACACACATACACATACACTGTATATACACACACACACTGTATATACACACACACACTGTATATACACACTCACACTGTATATACACACTCACACTGTATATACACACACACTGTATATACACACACACTGTATATACACACACACTGTATATACACACACACACTGTATATACACACACACATACACATACACTGTATATACACACACACACTGTATATACGCACACACACACTGTATATACGCACACACACACTGTATATACGCACACACACACTGTATATACGCACACACACACTGTATATACACGCGCACACACTTTCTTCCCCTGGCTGTGCAGAGCTGCTGTATCTGTGATTTCTCTGAGTGCACATCCACTGGGAAGAGGCAGGGAGGAGGGTTTGGGTGGGAGCAGAGTGGGTGTATTAGACACAATGGGTGTGTTAGATAAGCCAGACACCGCCCTAAAGCCACAAAGAATTCTGGGACTTGTAGGAACTGAACACAGGAAGTCAGAGGAGAGATTAACCCCATCAGAGCTGGAGCCAGCAATGACCGTGTGCTGCTAGTGCACAATGAAAGGTAATTTTGCTGAAAAAACATAATAGATGTGTTGAGGGGCACATATTAGCAAGATTTATCAGAAAAAAAAAATCAGTTTTGGTAACTGGACAACTTCTTTAATTACAAAACCTCTGGGTGCATCTATATAGCAGAGAATGTCTGATGTATCAGGAGAGGATCGAGCCCACTAGCTGGATCCAACCCTATTTTTCACCCAGTGTCAAGCGTCCTCGCAGGGAAGGGGACCCCAAATTCCTGTGTTCCTCAGTGCTATTAAAGAGAAAAAGTAGATTCACATTACACAAATGTAATATGCAACAAATTATTGCGACAAGTCCCCTGGAGTGAGAACTTTCCAATTGTTTTCCAGTCTGGATAATACAGGCAGTCCTGAGCTGGGAACCCTCCTCTATTATGTTCATGTGCTCTTATAGGAAATGAGGAAAGTGTTGTCCCAGGCAGTCAGCAGCAGAAGGATCCTGAGATGATGACTCACGATGCACTCACAGTATAAACCCCACAACCCTCTCATTTCCTGATTATTTCTTGTTTGCATCTTGATTATATCGTGCTTGTATCATTCACAACCATAAAACTTACTAGTTACTTACAGGTGGCCTCTCCCTCTCACGTCTGTAAAACTAACATGGATTGAATGTCGCCACATGTACAACTTCAGTTAGCAAACAGAATATTGGCACCTTTAATTTAAGAATATGGCCTTGATTTAATTGTTTAATAGTTATAATAAAGACTTATGTTTCTGCCTTATTTATTATTTAATTTGCACCTTTAATAAAGTTAATGTCACTTGGTTTTGTCTGTTGGTATAAGCGTTGTTTTCATTATACAGATGTTTTAGCCGAAATCATAATTTTTTGAAGGGTTGCAAAATTTTTGCACAATTGTACTCCAGTACCCTGTTACAGAACAAAATCTAATTTTATTTTTGTGCAATTGAAACATTTTAGAGGCTAGTGCAACTTTTTGGTCTTAAGACAAAAAAAGTAGTAAAAAGTGTCTGATTTTACACAATATTCAGAAAACAACATGCGCCATATAACATGTTATGGAAAAATCATCATTATATATTCTGGGGTCGATTGCAGTGCGGTTGTGATCTGTAGTGCGACCTGCAACTGTCTAATTGTTTCAATTAATAGAAGAAACCATGACAGCCATAGACAATAGTGGTAAATATTGTTTATGTTTTATAGTAATAAACAACAATAGATTTTGGCTTTGACTGTTTGTTACTATGTGTTAGAATTACATTTTCTGCACTTTGGTGGCTGCACAATTTTGATTTACAAAATGTATAGCTTATGGGACAATTTACTGTACCTGTCCTTTAAAGCTCATCTTCTGTTCTTTCATGGAGACTAAATATTGGAAAGCCAGCAGAGGAGTATCTGCATAAAAAGGAAATTAGAGATGTCTTTTATACAATGATATAATGGAGGCACGCATCATTTATTTGTAAAATCTATAAACAGGTAAGACAAAGAAGCAGCCATATTCTTACCATATTAGAAAGTGACAAGCAAGAGATAGAAAAGACTCAAAAAGAATTTACCAACAATGTCACCAAATATTGTAACATAACATCCACCAAAGAAGGGAATTTTGTTTACTTACCGTAAATTCCTTTTCTTCTAGCTCCAATTGGGAGACCCAGACAATTGGGTGTATAGGCTATGCCTCCGGAGGCCGCACAAAGTATTACACTAAAAGTGTAAAGCCCCTCCCCTTCTGCCTATACACCCCCCGTGCTCCCACGGGCTCCTCAGTTTTGGTGCAAAAGCAAGAAGGAGGAAAGAAATTATAAACTGGTTTAAAGTAAATTCAATCCGAAGGAATATCGGAGAACTGAAACCATTCAACATGAACAACATGTGTACACAAAAAAACAGGGGCGGATGCTGGGTCTCCCAATAGGAGCTAGAAGAAAAGGAATTTACGGTAAGTAAACAAAATTCCCTTCTTCTTTGTCGCTCCATTGGGAGACCCAGACAATTGGGACGTCCAAAAGCAGTCCCTGGGTGGGTAAATAATACCTCATAATAGAGCCGTAACGGCTCCGTCCTACAGGTGGGCAACCGCCGCCTGAAGGACTCGCCTACCTAGGCTGGCATCCGCCGAAGCATAGGTATGCACCTGATAGTGTTTCGTGAAAGTGTGCAGGCTCGACCAGGTAGCTGCCTGACACACCTGCTGAGCCGTAGCCTGGTGCCGCAAGGCCCAGGACGCTCCCACGGCCCTGGTAGAATGGGCCTTCAGCCCTGAGGGAACCGGAAGCCCCGAGGAACGATAAGCTTCGAGAATTGGTTCCTTGATCCACCGAGCCAGGGTTGATTTGGAAGCTTGTGTCCCTTTACGCTGGCCAGCGACAAGGACAAAGAGTGCATCCGAGCGGCGCAGGGGCGCCGTACGAGAAATGTAGAATCTGAGTGCTCCCACCAGATCTAACAAGTGCAAATCCTTTTCACATTGGTGAACTGGATGAGGACAAAAAGAGGGTAAGGAGATATCCTGATTGAGATGAAAGGGGGATACCACCTTAGGGAGAAATTCCGGAACCGGACGCAGGACCACCTTGTCCTGGTGAAACACCCGGAAAGGGGCTTTGCATGACAACGCTGCTAGCTCAGACACTCTCCGAAGTGAAGTGACTGCAACTAGGAAAACCACTTTCTGCGAAAGGCGTGCGAGAGAAATATCCCTCATTGGCTCGAACGGTGGTTTCTGAAGAACCATCAGCACCCTGTTCAGATCCCAGGGTTCTAACGGACGTTTGTAAGGAGGGACGATGTGACAAACCCCCTGCAGGAACGTGCGTACCTGTGGAAGTCTGGCCAGGCGCTTCTGAAAAAACACAGAGAACGCAGAGACTTGTCCCTTAAGGGAGCCGAGCGACAAACCCTTTTCCAATCCGGATTGAAGAAAGGACAGAAAAGTGGGCAAGGCAAATGGCCAGGGAGAAAAACCCTGAGCAGAGCACCACGACAGGAATATTCTCCACGTCCTGTGGTAGATCTTGGCGGACGTTGGTTTCCTAGCCTGTCTCATAGTGGCAATGACCTCTTGAGATAATCCTGAAGACGCTAAGATCCAGGACTCAATGGCCACACAGTCAGGTTGAGGGCCGCAGAATTCAGATGGAAAAACGGCCCTTGAGACAGCAAGTCTGGTCGGTCTGGTAGTGCCCACGGTTGGCCGACCGTGAGATGCCACAGATCCGGGTACCACGACCTCCTCGGCCAGTCTGGAGCGACGAGGATGGCGCGGCGGCAGTCGGCCCTGATCTTGCGTAACACTCTGGGCAACAGTGCCAGAGGAGGAAACACGTAAGGGAGTTGAAACTGCGACCAATCCTGAACTAAGGCGTCTGCCGCCAGAGCTCTGTGATCGTGAGATCGTGCCATGAATGCCGTGACCTTGTTGTTGTGCCGGGACGCCATTAGGTCGACGTCCGGCATCCCCCAGCGGCAACAGATCTCCTGAAACACGTCCGGGTGAAGGGACCATTCCCCTGCGTCCATGCCCTGGCGACTGAGAAAGTCTGCTTCCCAGTTTTCCACGCCCGGGATGTGAACTGCGGAGATGGTGGAGGCCGTGGCTTCCACCCACATCAAAATCCGCCGGACTTCCTGGAAGGCTTGCCGACTGCGTGTTCCGCCTTGGTGGTTGTCCGACTGAATTCGGATCTGCTTGCCTTCCAGCCACTGCTGGAACGCTTTTAGGGCAAGATACACTGCCCTGATCTCCAGAACATTGATCTGAAGTGAGGACTCTTGCTGAGTCCACGTACCCTGAGCCCTGTGGTGGAGAAAGACTGCTCCCCACCCTGACAGACTCGCGTCCGTCGTGACCACCGCCCAGGATGGGGGTAGGAAGGATTTCCCCTTCGATAATGAAGTGGGAAGAAGCCACCACCGAAGGGAAGCTTTGGTTGCCTGAGAGAGGGAGACGTTCCTGTCGAGGGACGTCGGCTTCCTGTCCCATTGAAGAGGACGCAGGTGAAACTGCGCGAAAGGGACTGCCTCCATTGCTGCCACCATCTTCCCCAGGAAGTGCATGAGGAGCCTCAAGGGGTGTGACTGACCCTGAAGGAGAGATTGCACCCCCGTCTGTAGTGAACGCTGCTTGTTCAGCGGAAGCTTCACTATCGCTGAGAGGGTATGAAACTCCATGCCAAGATATGTCAGCGATTGGGCCGGTGTCAGATTTGACTTTGGAAAATTGATGATCCACCCGAAACTCTGGAGAGTCTCCAGAGTAGCGGTGAGGCTGTGCTGGCATGCCTCTTGAGAGGGAGCCTTGACCAGCAGATCGTCTAAGTAAGGGATCACCGAGTGACCCTGAGAGTGGAGGACCGCCACTACTGCAGCCATGACCTTGGTGAAAACCCGTGGGGCTGTCGCCAGGCCGAACGGCAGTGCCACGAACTGAAGGTGTTCGTCTCCTATGGCGAAGCGCAGATGCTCTGGAGCAATCGGTACGTGGAGATAAGCATCTTTGATATCGATCGATGCAAGGAAATCTCCTTGGGACATTGAGGCGATGACGGAGCGGAGGGATTCCATCCGGAACCGCCTGGTCTTTACGTGTTTGTTGAGCAGTTTTAGGTCCAGGACAGGACGGAAAGACCAGTCCTTCTTTGGAACCACAAACAGGTTGGAGTAAAAACCGTGACCCTGTTGCTGAAGAGGAACGGGGACCACCACTCCTTCTGCCTTCAGAGTGCCCAGCGCCTGCCGAAGAGCATCGGCTCGCTCGGGAGGCGGAGATGTTCTGAAAAATCGAGTCGGAGGACGAGAGCTGAACTCTATCCTGTAACCGTGAGACAGGATGTCTCTCACCCAACGGTCTTTTACCTGTGGCAGCCAAATGTCGGAAAAGCGGGAGAGCCTGCCACCGACCGAGGATGCGGTGTGAGGAGGCCGTAAGTCATGAGGAAGCCGCCTTGGTAGCGGCACCTCCAGCGGTCTTTTTAGGGCGTGACTTAGACCGCCATGGATCGGAGTTCCTCTGATCCTTCTGAGGCCTTTTGTACAAGGAGAATTGGGACCTGCCCGCACCCCGAAAGGACCGAAACCTCGACTGTCCCCTCCTCTGTTGGGGTAATTTTGGTTTGGCCTGGGGCAAGGATGTTTCCTTTCCCTTGGATTGTTTGATGATCTCATCCAGTCTCTCACCAAACAAACGGTCGCCAGAAAATGGCAAACCGGTTAAGGACTTTTTGGAAGCCGAATCTGCCTTCCATTCCCGTAGCCACAAGGCCCTGCGTATTGCCACCGAATTGTCGGCTGCAACCGCCGTACGGCTCGCAGAGTCCAGGACAGCATTAATAGCGTAGGACGCAAATGCCGACGTTTGAGAAGTTATGGATGCCACTTGCGGCGCAGACGTACGTGTGAGTGCGTCAATTTGCGCTTGACCCGCTGAGATAGCTTGGAGTGCCCATACGGTTGCGAATGCTGGAGCAAAAGACGCGCCGATAGCCTCATAGATGGATTTCAACCAGAGCTCCATCTGTCTGTCAGTGGCATCCTTGAGCGAAGCCCCATCTTCAACTGCAACTAAGGATCTAGCCGCCAGTCTGGAGATTGGAGGATCCACCTTGGGACACTGAGTCCAGCCCTTGACCACGTCAGGGGGGAAGGGATAACGTGTATCCTTAAGGCGCTTGGAAAAACGCTTATCTGGACAAACTCGGTGTTTCTGGACTGCCTCTCTGAAATCGGAGTGATCCAGAAACATACTCGTTGTACGCTTGGGGAACCTGAAACGGAATTTCTCCTGCTGAGAGGCTGACTCCTCCGCTGGAGGAGCCGAGGGAGAAATATCCAGCATTTGATTTATGGACGCGAGAAGATCATTCACTATGGCGTCCCCATCAGGAGTATCAAGGTTCAGAGCGGCCTCAGGATCAGAATCCTGATCAGCTACCTCCGCTTCATCATACAGAGAGTCATCCCTCTGAGACCCTGAACAATGTGATGAGGTCGAGGGGATTTCCCAGCGAGCTCGCTTAGGCGGTCTGGGGCTGCGGTCCGTGTTAGAGACCTCACCCTGGGATCTATGAGACACCCCGGGGGAACATTGTTGTTCCAACTGAGGGGAACCAGGGGGCAGTGATTCCTCAGTGCCCATGGTCTGAGATACCGGTCTGGACTGCAAAGCTTCTAGAATCTTAGCCATGGTCTCAGAAAGTCTGTCAGTAAAAACTGCAAACTCCGTCCCTGTCACCTGGACAGTGTTAGCTGGTTGTTCCCCCTGGGCCCCCCCTTAGCAGAGGCTCCGGCTGAGTAAGTGCCACAGGGGCCGAGCAGTGCACACAATGAGGGTCAGTGGAACCTGCCGGTAGCGAGGTTGTACATGCGGCGCAGGCAGCAAAGTAAGCCTGTGTTTTGGCACCCCTGCTTCTTGTGGGCGCCATGTTGTTGTCTCCTTTGAGCAACACAACAGGGTATATAGCCAGAATCAACTGTGCACCATACAGTGTAAAGTATAGCCTGAAACATATAAACTATAATTACACTTCTGCACAAGTGGGGCCAGCACCTCAGGTGCTGCTTACCGCCCGCTTAAAGCGGTTGTGTGGCCATCAGAATCCCTGCCTGGGTCCCCCAGAGTTTGTCTCCCCTCTGCAGCGTCCGAGGAGCTGACAGGAATGGCTGCCGGCGTCCTGAGGAGAGGAGGGAGCCGTGGGCGTGACCCAGAAAGTGCGGGAACTGGTGCCCCACTGTGCACAGTGAGGGGGGTGGAGTATGCAAAGCATGCTCCAGCCCTCAGTGCTGCCGTGCTGTACAGCGTCCCGCCCTTCCCCTGACTGGCAGGGCTGGGGGCGGGAAGAAAAAGAGACTAGGCCCAAAAGCCGGGGACTCGAGTTATAAGCGCGGCCGCCGTATAAGCGCGGCCAGCGCAGAGTCCCCGGCGCACTAACAGTCCCAGCCGCGCCTCAGTAATAACAATGGCAGCGGCGGTCAGCGCGGTAGTCCCCATACACAAACACACTCAGCGACGCTGCAGTGTATAATGGCACAAACGCGGTCAGCGCCGCGGTCCCCGGTGCACTAGCACACCCAGCAATGCTGGAGTGTTGCTGTGCGCGGTCCCCACGGGGACACAGAGTACCTCAAAGTAGCAGGGCCATGTCCCTGAACGATACTCGGGTCCTATCCAGCAGGGTCCTCAGGAGCTGTGGATGGAGCACGGTCTCAGTGCCTGGAGACCGTTAGGATCCCACTTCACCCAGAGCCCTAAGGGGGATGGGGAAGGAAAACAGCATGTGGGCTCCAGCCTCCGTACCCGCAATGGATACCTCAACCTTAACAACACCGCCGACAAGAGTGGGGTGAGAAGGGAGCATGCTGGGGGCCCTGTATGGGCCCACTTTTCTTCCATCCGACATAGTCAGCAGCTGCTGCTGACTAATCTGTGGAGCTATGCGTGCATGTCTGCCTCCTTCGCACAAAGCAAAAAACTGAGGAGCCCGTGGGAGCACGGGGGGTGTATAGGCAGAAGGGGAGGGGCTTTACACTTTTAGTGTAATACTTTGTGCGGCCTCCGGAGGCATAGCCTATACACCCAATTGTCTGGGTCTCCCAATGGAGCGACAAAGAAATTGATTATTTTAGAGCAGTATTAATGCGGCAGTCCAATGCTAAACCTTGGAGCCCAACTAAGGCTATGTGCCCATGTGTGTGAGCTCTGCACAGCAGCGTAATGTCCAGGCCCGGACTGACAGGCGGGAGGGGCGCGACTTCTCCCGGTGGGCTGGCCGGTGGAGGGGTGGGGGGGCCGACCCCCGCCTCTCCCGCACTCAGGGCCAGCGTCAGCAGTGCACGCGGCATACCTGGGCAAATGCCGGGGCCCTGGACAGCCGGGGGGGCCCACTCGGCCTCGTCAGTTCTGGTGCCCCTTGGCCGGGGCCCCCTCGCCTTAGTTCTGCTGCCCCCGGGCCGAGTTCCGGGGGTCCGCAGTCCTCGCCAGGAATCTGCAGCGCCGTCCCTTTAAGGCGCGCAGACTTCCTGGTTTGAACTTCATCTGTGGGCGGAGCTACCGACCGGCCTGCCCAGTCCCACAGATGAAGGAATTGCAGTGCCAGCCAGCAACCCCCAGCACAGCTCTTCTCTCCGGCGCTGTGTGGGTCCCCTCTCCACCGTGACCTGAGCGGTATGTTCCCCCCCCCCCGGTGTTGTATGTGCTGGCCCCTGGAGCTGTGTGTGGGCCCCCCAGAGCCACGTGTGTGGGCCCCTCAGAGCCACGTGTGCGTCTGTATGTAGCAGAGCTATGTGTGTATGTATGTAGCAGAGCTATGCGTGTATGTAGCAGAGCTATGTGTGTATGTATGTAGCAGAGCTATGTATGTAACAGAGCTATGTGTGCATGTATGTAGCAGAGCTATGTATGTAGCAGAGCTGTGTGTGTATGTATGCAGCAGAGCTATGTGTGTATGTATGCAGCAGAGCTATGTGTGTATGTATGCAGCAGAGCTATGTGTGTATGTATGCAGCAGAGCTATGTGTGTATGTATGCAGCAGAGCTATGTGTGTATGTATGCAGCAGAGCTGTGTGTGTATGTATGCAGCAGAGCTGTGTGTGTCTGTATGCATGTATGTGTATCTATGTATGTCAGTGTATATGACTGTATAGATGTGTCAGTTCTATATGTATTTTTGTGAGTTTGTCTTTAAATATGTATATGTATGTGTACGTATGTGTGTGTCTGCGTGTGGATGGGGCCCACTGGGACTCTTCCGCCCGGGGCCCACAAAAACCTGGAGCCGGCCCTGCCCGCACTGCCTGCTGTTTAAAATTATTTTGTGGCTGCCGCCACTATAGCGGCGGGGTCCAGTGAGTGGCCCGATTTTTGCATGTGGGCTGCTTTGGTTTGAGCTCCAGGGCTGAATTTCAGTCCCAGTCCGGCCCTGGTAATGTCACTGCATGTGCGCCTTAGAGCGCAGCTGATAAGCTCCGTTCTGAAGCTTCGGTGACTGCCGATTTCATGCGCTCTGGATGCAGCCTCTGCCATAGACAGAGCGGGGGATGCATGCAAAGCGCACGAAAGAAGCGACATGTCACTTCTTACAACACAGCGCTTCGTGGGCACATAGCCTAACCCATGCAGATGGTTCAAGTATTTTTGCTTTGCCTTATACATAGAATCATGCACCAGTTGTCATGCTGTGGCCACTTCTGTCAATGATAATTTTTTTTTTTTTGCTTCTGATGAAGTTTTGTCTCACCCCCCCCCCCCCACCCCCCCCCCCCACCGATACCTCTCATGATGCTTAGCGCAGGCCAGGGTGAGTTCACATGTTGCTTTTTTTGCTTTTATGGTAGATGAAACTAACTTTATTTAAACGTGCACTATAGACAAATGACACACCAAAAACGCAGAAAAAAAACTGCTTTTTAGAAGCAGCTTTTTACTGCCAAGAAAGTAGGTTTTGCTGCTGAACTAAACAGCAAAAAAAAAAAAAAGCGTCAGCATACCTTAACCAGAACACCATCACTAAGGGTACCTTCACACTTTAGCGATGCAGCAGCGATCCGACCAGCGATCTGACCTGGTCAGGATCGCTGCTGCATCGCTACATGGTCGCTGGTGAGCTGTCAAACAGGCAGATCTCACCAGCGACCAGTGACCAGCCCCCAGCCAGCAGCGACGTGCAAGCGACGCTGCGCTTGCACGGAGCCGGCGTCTGGAAGCTGCGGACACTGGTAACTAAGGTAAACATTGGGTATGGTTACCCGATGTTTACATTAGTTACCAGCGCACACCGCTTAGCTTAGCGCTGGCTCCTTGCTCTCCTAGCTACAGTACACATCGGGTTAATTAATTAGGTTCGTCCCACTCATGCTCATTACTATCCTAGTAAGGGAGGCTTTGCAGCACAGACTTTGCTGCCATTGCTTAGTGCAACCGGCCACTAAACTTCACTGATAAGCAATGATCACCCAAACATGGAAACTTAACATCTGAAGATTAGGACACCTTTAGTAATACAAGTATTTTTGTAAGTTCAATAACTTCATAGCTGTATTTTTTATATTGAACAACCCTTTTAAAAGCCTATTTTATAGCTGACAAAGATTCTTCATGCAAAAAAGTCCGGCTTCACAATTTTTCACTTTAGAGATATATATATATATATATATATATATATATATATATATATATATATATATATATATATATATATATATATATATATATATATATATATAAATTTGTATTGATTTATTTCCCCGCACTGCACACATAGACATAGCCATAACGCCATGAGATTGCATAGCATATTAGATGAAAATTAAGTACTATAGTAGGTCATATGTCTGCAGCACAAAGATAAAGGAGGACACGCTGCATAAACGAAGAGGGGGCAGGGAAACGCACAAAGGAAACAGGATAGTAGGGGGAGGGGGGAGGACATCCTCATCAGGAACATCACACATCTCACTGCCACCTTTCTGTGCAAGGAATTTTCCAGAAAAGCTTTTTATGGAGGTAATAGGGAATCCTTATATGAATCAGATACATTGCTGATCTAAAAGAGAAATAAAACTTCTTTAATGAATGCATTTTATACAAATCATAATAGATCACTTCATGAAAAAGATGCTGCGAATACAAGATGAGCAGATGCATGCAGGCAAAAGCATTGTCTTGAGGGCAATCTCCTTTTAGATTTATCTGTATTGTATTGTACCCAGTCATAAAGGTCCAGTTACATGTGCAAATTTCAGCCCATAATGTTTCACTGATCAACACCACATAGTTTATTTAAAACCTTCGACTAACATCCACACTAATTCGAACCTCCCACTCCCGAATCCAAGACTTCTTCCGAGCTGCACCAAACCTCTGGAACGCTCTACCCCAAGAAGTTAGGACAAATCACAACTTACTCAGCTTCAGACGCTCCCTAAAAACGCATCTTTTTAGGGTGGCCTATCACACTCCCTAGCCAAACTAAATTCACCTAATCCCTCTACAACTTCTCAGAACATAACCCCACGTCAAACTCCATGGCACCCAAATGCATCTCAAGGCTGTGGCCTATTGGTCCAGGAAGCCATTATCTATCCCCCATTTCCTTGTGATGGCTGGATTGTTATTGTAAATAAGCACTTGTACCTTGCCCCTCCCCCCATCTCGTTGTAGATTGTAAGCTCTCACGAGCAGGGTTGCCTTTTTTCCCTTTAAATATTGTATCTTTTATACTTGTTACTTGTTTGTATAGGTTTATGTATATGAGCCTCCTGAACTGTAAAGCGCTGCGGAATATGTTGGGGCTACAGAAATAAAGATTATTAATTATTATTATTATTATTATTATTAAAAAGAGCTGAGCTGTGGTTTTTGACAACCTGGGTTCCGCAGCAGCTGAAACCAGCCGATCACACCAGGCAGCCCCAGTGATGGGGTATGGATAGGTCATTAGTAGTGATGAGGAGCACTACCATGCTCGGGTGTTCAGTACTCGTAATGAGCAGTTGGACGCTCGGACGAGCGCGACTCGTGTACTGGGTATAATGGAAGTCAATGGGGAGCCCAAGCATTTTTCCAGGAAATCTTCCAGAACAATGTTAAAGTTCCCACATTGATTTCCATTACACTCGGGTACTCCAGTAGCACCCATCCGACCTGCTTGTTACGAGTACCAAGCACCCGAGCATGGAAGTGTTCTCTCATCACTAGTCCTCAATTCTATAAGGATGGATGACCCCTTTAATAAAATGGTTCTGACGCCAGTACAGAAGATAGATGATAAATGTATCATTGCTGGGGGTAAAACTGCTGGGACACCCCCATCGACCAAAACAGGGGTGTGAGGTAAATCCGGAGATATGACGATAAATCATGATATTCAAGTATGTCAGGAAGCCCTCTCCTGGTGTCACCCCCCCTTTCCTTCACACAACTGGTTTAGCAACAAATCCCATGGCCATGTCCTGTGATATGGAAATTAGGTGGCTTAGGGACAATGGACACAGGATGACTCCCTGCCGTGACCCTGTAGTGGGGGCTGCTAGCTAGTTAGCAAGGCTATGGAAATAGCCAGACAGAACGACTCCAGTAAAAAATGGTTCATATCTCGCAAGCCATATTTCCGATAAATATGGCAACCATAAAAATGGTGTCTCCGCATGTGGACGATGCCGGCACCCCCTTTTTATGGGAGCAGGACATTGGGAAATGCCCCAGGCGTGATATCAGCCAATGGGGAACTGGCAGACAGGTCATGAGTCCCCTCGTTCTGTAGCTAAATTCATAACTGTCACAATGAGAGCATTGGCGTCCGCCTACGACGCTCCCAGGCCAAGTTATGGCCATATTCCATGTTGTGGATTTTGTCCATAACTCCAGCCAGGGGTGGAGCAGTGCTCCCTGTGAGGTCACTAAGGTAGGAGGGGACCTGGATTGCCCAGGTTGATAACCCTACTTCGGCCATTTTCCAGTGTTCTTCTGCTCGGGGGCCTGGTTGGGAAAGACCTGTGAGGGAGTTCCTGGAAACCTGGTCTACAGCGCCCCCCTGTGGCCAGACGCAACAAGGTAACTGCTGGAACTGTGTATGCCTGTTTGTAACCCATGCTTTGATTGTAACTGTACTCTGACATATGTATATTCTGTAGATTCCCTATTGTATATATTGTAGTTTCTAGTGTGCTTTAGGCTGATTAAATTATATAATTAATCTTGGGCTGTTCTGTTATCTCGATCTTGAATCCCACGTCTGTGTGTTCGGCTAATAGTTACCGTAAATCGGTTGGTGGCAGCGAATTGTGCCAAGGATTATTGTGGGGAGGCCAGTGAGATTCGGGGAGATTTTATATATTCCGCCCGCGGAGGTCGGGGGAATATATACCTTACTCTCACCGGGGACCCTTCAATAATCGGCATAAGTAGTATAGCGGCCTCCTTGCTTATGGTCGGGCAATTCCATAATTGGCCTGACTATAAGAGGGGCGCTAGAGAGCGCGTCACGTGCTCTGTCTGTCGGTCGGGAGGTATAAAGGAGGGGTGACCCCCACTTGTTACCCCCCGATTGTGACGTACTGGTAGCCAGCGCGGGGGATTTCTGAGTGACCCCCCCGGTGGTTCGTGACAAGGGGGTTCCAAAGTACCTCTGCAAATGGAGTGATAGTGATCATGTGCAGCTTAGCGCATGTGTCGCAGAAGACTAGGACTTTAAGAGACCAGGTTAACATCTGCATCCTTATTTCCACTTTTCTATTCTGTTGTAGAGATAGGAAAATCACGGCAGCACTGAATTCACCTGGATTGTCCCTGGGTCCAACATACTGACTAAGGCTGGAAACACATCTATGCGAGTAAGGGTATGTGCGCACGTTGCTTTTTACCTGCTTTTTTGCTGCTTTTTCTTCTGCGCTGTTTAATGCCAAAATGGATGTGTTCTTCTATTCAAGCAAAGTCTATAGGAATTTGGGTTTCTTGTTCACACTATGTTGTTCAAAATGCTGCCTTTTTGTGGCAGAACTTTGGTCAAAAACTCAGCTTTGCAGTGCAAAACCCAAATGGCAAAAACAATTGACATGTTGCTTCTTTGAAAAGCTGAGTTTTTGACCAAAGTTCTGCCACAAAAAGGCAGCATTTTGAACAACATAGTGTGAACAAGAAACCCAAATTCCCATAGACTTTGCTTGAATAGAAGAACACATCCATTTTGGCATTAAACAGCGCAGAAGAAAAAGCAGCAAAAAAGCAGGTAAAAAGCAACGTGCGCACATACCCTAAAATCGGTCCGACTGGGCTGAAAAAAACTCGGCTGATTTTAGTTCACGTTAGGTCCGAGTGCAACGCAAGTGCGATCCTTTTTTTGAATAAATTAATAATTTTGCTCGCGTGTGCGACGTGTGTGTGTCGCGATTGCGATGCTAGTTTCCTGCAACATCTTAATTACATTAAATTGATTACACATGCGTCATTTATTTTACCTTTGGGAATGTGATGTCACATTCATCTGTTGAATATTTAATGAGCGTAGTTCCTGCCACACTCGCAAATGTGAACGCTGGTGCGCGTGTGTGATCCTACTTTTAATCCCCTTCCATAGGAAATCATTGGGACAAATGGTGCGAGAAACTCGCAAAAAAGGAGCATGCTGCGATCTTTTTCTAGGTCCGATTTGGACTGAGAACAAAAATTGCAGATGTGAGCTGAATCATTGACTAACATGTGTCTGATTCCAATGCGAGTTTTTCTCACATTGCTCTACTGCGAGAAACTCGCAAGTGAGAAGCAGCCCTAATGTGGTCCATCCAGTTTCTGTCATTGTATAAAGAGCTCATTCAGGTATATAAACAGGAATTGTGTTTCGTTTTTTTTTTTTTTTTTTATTGTGGACAAAATAACATGAAACCTGCGTGTCGCTTTACTGATTGCGGCTTTTATTTTTGGCTGTGCCATGTTTCACCCAGTCAAAAAACACATCAGAATGCCACAACAGCAGCGGGGGCTCATACACATGTAGATTTTTCATTATTAAGCCTTCTTCCACTGTAAGCAGCATTTTACAGTGAACAGAGAATGAGATTTCTAACATCTCATAGGCAAGGTGTTTTTATTTCTCTTTGTGCCTTTTACCTGTGGGGTCTCTTTTTTTTTTTAGGCAGCTTGTGATTTATTTTGTTTGCAGTGTTTTTAATGCAATTCATCACCACTTAGCTGATCTCCTTATTCTTATGTTACTATGTACATTCAAATATGTTGAATTTTGTATTTTATTCTTATTGATGTTAACACATTTCTTGATTTGTTTACTGATTACTGCTTCCTTAATTTTTCCCTCCCATATTTTTTTACTTTGTTTCACCATTCTTTCCTTGTCCCTCCCTTAAAGGGAATCTATCACCAGGTTTTTGCCATCAAATCTGAGAGTAGGCATAATGTAGGGGCAGAGACTCTGATTCCAGCGATGTGTCACTCACTGGGCTGCTTAGTGTAGTTTTGAAAAAAAATCAAGGTTTAAATCAGCAGTAGATTATCATTAGAGGACTACTTGGTGTGAATACTCAACATGTGAATGTGCCATTAAGCTACGTTCCCACAATCAGGGTTGTCAGCCCTAATCATAGGCAAGCATCGCTACTCCCTTCAGCCTTGATCGCGGTCGAGCGTGCGCTCCTCCATTCAGCCCTGACGGTGGGCGAGCGTGCGCTCCTCCATTCAGCCCTGACCGTGGCTGAGCGTGCGCTCCTCCATTCAGCCATGACCGTGGCTGAGCGTGCGCTCCTCCATTCAGCCATGACCGTGGCTGAGCGTGCGCTCCTCCATTCAGCCATGACCGTGGCTGAGCGTGCGCTCCTCCATTCAGCCATGACCGTGGCTGAGCGTGCGCTCCTCCATTCAGCCATGACCGTGGCTGAGCGTGCGCTCCTCCATTCAGCCATGACCGTGGCTGAGCGTGCGCTCCTCCATTCAGCCATGACCGTGGCTGAGCGTGCGCTCCTCCATTCAGCCATGACCGTGGCTGAGCGTGCGCTCCTCCATTCAGCCATGACCGTGGCTGAGCGTGCGCTCCTCCATTCAGCCATGACCGTGGCTGAGCGTGCGCTCCTCCATTCAGCCATGACCGTGGCTGAGCGTGCGCTCCTCCATTCAGCCATGACCGTGGCTGAGCGTGCGCTCCTCCATTCAGCCATGACCGTGGCTGAGCGTGCGCTCCTCCATTCAGCCATGACCGTGGCTGAGCGTGCGCTCCTCCATTCAGCCATGACCGTGGCTGAGCGTGCGCTCCTCCATACAGCCCTGACGGTGGGCGAACGTGCGCTCCTCCATACAGCCCTGACCGTGGCTGAGTGTACACTTCTCCATTCAAAACTGATCATGGTCGAGAGTGCGCCCCTCCATTCAGCCCTGATCGTGGGATCGCCCAGCAATTTTCAAGTTAGCCCTAGTCTCAAGGATAGAGGACAACTTTGGGGGTTTTTTGGGAGACTATCCCTTTAAATTTTGAAGTTAACTCAGATTATGTGTGTAAAGTGCACGGCTACTTGGGGAAAAAAAAAATTGAGAGGGACTACATTCTTATAAGCGCGGAGACCATGTGTAATGCCACTGCTCCCCTCCCTGCCCATCTTACACAATAGGTTTTGCTCAATCCCCAGTATCTCCTCACAGCCGTCTCCTCAGAATCACCACACGGGGACACTTCTCCTGAGCAACTAAAACTTCCGGTGAACAACCTCCTGTGATTGGCTGCTGTTCCCGCTATAACGACCATGTGACGTATTTTCCTCAGCCTATCACAATCGCCAGAGTAATTCCCGCCTTTACAAGCAAAAGCCGCCATTTTCCTTTTGGGCAAAACCAACATTTAACGCAAATTACAGAAGACAATAAAAAAAATATTTTACGGAAAATACAAAACTATCAGCGGCTATTGTCGGCGCCGCGTCCTGTGGGAGCACTAACACAGTACAGTAACACGAGTGAGGCCGGGGCCGTAGTAATGGTGTAAAGATGGCGGCGGTCACCCCCACTGACTGAACACAGCCGGCTTCACTGCGGACGCTGGAACGTTCCAGAAGATGACGACGGTTTTGGTCAGGTGTTCCAATCCAGCGCGCTGATTGGCGGCGAGGGCGGTGACGTCAGGCAGAAATTCTGGAAGCTTCTCAGGCCGTATAAAAAGGAGCCGGCTCCGTTGCTCCACCTCATTTCACCAGCACGCAGCTCGGAGACGGCGAGCAGCTCAGCAGAAACCGGCAAAGGATAACCGCAGTGCAGGTATTATGGCGGCGCATGACGGGGGCCCGGGCGCTTCTTTGTTGTCCCCCTCTTGTAGGCGGCTTTTATCACAGAATATGGCAGAGTTCCTTGTGTTTTTTCTTTTTATTCTTTCTTATATCTTCAGCGCCTTCCATTGTCTCTCACTTCTGATATAGATCTCTCTATGGTGATCTCGGTGTTTTATTAGTATTTGGGGGTTTGTAGGGTTAATGGTGACGTAGTCTGCGGTGTCACGTGGTCTCCTGTACTAAAATGGCGGCAAATTCACCCAAAATGGCCTCCTGTGTCCACAGCCTGAGGGGCAGAGTGTAGCGAGGCCTCTGCCTCTTTACTGGCCTCTTCCGCAGTCCTGTGTGGCTGTGGTCAGGCTTTCTGTGATTGCACCATTGTGCCTGCAGCCTCCATAATTACACGTTATCGGCTGATGTAGCAGAGCCGGACGTGTATGTACGCCCCTTGTTATATACTAATGTGATGTCTGCCTCCCTGTGTAAGTATAGGCTGTGCAGAGATCAGCAGCCTCCGCCATGCTTGTCTCCGCTGATCTCTGTACGGCTGGGGGAGGCAGGGCTTTGTCTCTTGTACATTCTCACTGGGAACCCACAGACACGTCCTGGGATGTAGCAGAGCTGGACATGTGCATGGATTGTGCTTGATGGTAATCTATAATCACAGAATGTTCTATAAAATCCTTGTATCAGCCTGAATATGGAGACTAATGAGTCTGGAGGTGCAGGTACTGGGCCATGTGGGGGTGCTGCTGCCCCCTATAACCACAGGAGGGGGGTCCTGGACATCTGAGCCCAGTCAGGCTACTGCCCTAGTCTGTAGCTTTCTGCCATGTTGTGTATCCTGACGCTCCGCAGTCTGCTGAATCCTATAAAGTTTGGGGGGGGGTTTGTTCTGTAGTCTGGGGGTTGGCACTATTGGTTCAGAGACTTTGGAGGGGAAAAATTAGTCAGTTTATTCAGTAGGTTATCCACGATGTCTACTTTGCTGACCCTTAGGATAGGTCAGGGTCTGCATATTCTGCAGCCACACATATTCTGCAGCCTGAACACAGCACTCCCCATGTCCCATAGGAAAACTTGAGTGTCTGTACATGCTGAAACCTGTGGATTTATCTGGAAAATCCGCGAATTTCCGCAGGCTTAATCTCCTGTGGGCACATAGCCTTAAGGGGGCTTTACAGACCTCATGGGCTTTGTATTGGGACCCCCAGGTTCTGGCCTGGGGAGGGGTGTCACATGACAAAAGCAGTCCAAGTATTATGGCTGCCATGGTCACATGACCTCTCCCTCCAAAAGAGTGATTACACTGGGTTGCTAAGTATTGATAAGGCAGGTCTGGCTTTTTTTTTTTTTTTTTTTTGCTGATGTGGCTCTGTTCACCAAAAAGCCAGGTTTTTCGGATCCCAAGTCTATCCTTATTAAATGGGTTCACCCTAGGTGACCACGTAATTAAGTTTATATTAATGCTGCCAAAACCTCACCCACTTGCAGTTAAACCCCACCCAGTAACAATGGGTGCATTAAATTGAGTGGGTGGGGTCTCGCCCAGTGAGCCATTGAGACCATTTAGTGGCAGCTCCTGTCTATCCCAGCAGGAGCTGGCTTTGTCTGATTGTTGGTGACACATCACTTCTCCCGTGGGTTGTCTCATCTCCAGTGCTACTCCCAGCCCGTCATGTTACTGCTCATACACTCACTACCATTTGCTCTATTACAGAAACCATGTCTAAGGGACCAGCAGTCGGCATCGATCTTGGCACCACCTACTCCTGCGTGGGCGTCTTCCAGCATGGCAAGGTGGAAATCATTGCCAATGACCAGGGCAATAGGACCACTCCCAGCTACGTGGCCTTCACCGACACAGAGAGGCTGATCGGTGATGCTGCCAAGAATCAAGTCGCCATGAACCCCACCAACACAGTTTTTGGTAAGTTGCGGACCTGGTCCAGGGTCACCAAGGCTCCTCCTCAGTGCCGGCAGAGGTGCTTACTCATGTGTTTTGGATTTTAGATGCCAAGCGACTGATCGGCCGCAGGTTTGAAGACTCCGTTGTGCAGTCTGACATGAAGCACTGGCCGTTCAATGTAATAAGTGACAGCGGCAGACCCAAGGTCCAAGTGGAGTACAAAGGAGAGTGCAAGTCCTTCTACCCAGAAGAAATCTCCTCCATGGTGTTGACAAAGATGAAGGAGATTGCAGAAGCTTACCTCGGCAAGGTAACGTCCAGCTCTCGGGGCAGCTATAGTTACTGAGGGGAGGACAGTGCTGTATTAGTGGTCACCTGCCACTTATGATGAGGATGACAGTGCCAGGTTTAGGCTGCTTTCACACCTCCTGGTTTTAGCAGAGCCGGCTCTAAAACCTATGCAAAGGATGCGGTGACAAAACCACATCCTTTGCATATGTTTTTTACATGCGGCCCATCCGGTTTTTGCTGCTTGCGGCACACTACTGAGCATACGCAGTGGAAAAAACCGCATGCGACGTCCATAGGCATGCATTGCAAACTGCGGTGCAATGCGTGTGGTTTTGTTTGTTTTTTTTGCCGGACAAAAAACATGCCAGGCAACGTTCCATTCGGCCACCGCATCGGCTAAATCTGACGCATGCGGCAAAAAAACGGATGGAACGCAAGCCCATGCGGCACGGCACTAATGTTGCGGGTTTTTCTGCAAAGCGCCGCATTGTGCCGCACAGGAAAAACCGGATGTGTGAAAGCAGCCTCACACACAAACACTGGGATTTTAAAGAATTGTGACCTACGTCGTGTTTACATACTGCAGAGGCAGGCGATCGCTGTGATGAACGTTTCCAACGCCATTCGTAGTTTTCACCGGACCAGAGCTGTGAGGCTCATGATGGCCCCAATACCTTCCTTGGATGTCTGAGCGATCACATTGATTTTGTTTTTCGCAGTCATGTGACTAACAATATAATCACTAGTCTGTCTTAATGCAAAGTAACAGCTCTCAGCATGCTCAGGGGCTCTTGATATGCATGCTGGGAGTTGTAGTTCTGCATGAAGTGCAGTTGCAGCTTCTCCCTCCCCATGTGGTGTTTTTATACTGACTTGTGACCTTTTTATCTTGCAGACTGTGACCAATGCTGTGATCACCGTCCCCGCCTACTTCAATGATTCCCAGCGTCAGGCGACAAAGGATGCCGGCACAATTTCTGGCCTCAATGTCCTGCGTATCATTAACGAGCCGACCGCTGCCGCCATCGCCTATGGATTGGACAAAAAGGTAAGGAGTTCTACGCTATCCAACGACTCAGCAGATCGCTGTGATGAACGTTTCCAACGCCATTCGTAGTTTTCACCGGACCTGAGCCGTGAGGCTCATGACGGCCCCAATACCTTCCTTGGATGTCTGAGCGATCATGGTCCGATGTGCATGGCTCCCCCAATCTGGAGCACATGCATTGGGGATGAGGATTTCTTGCATATTTTAGGTCCATGTCTGACCAGTCTCCTCTTCCACAGGTTGGTGCAGAAAGGAACGTGCTGATCTTTGATCTGGGTGGCGGCACTTTCGATGTGTCCATCCTGACCATTGAAGACGGTATCTTTGAAGTGAAGTCAACCGCTGGCGACACTCATTTGGGCGGCGAAGATTTCGATAACAGAATGGTCAATCACTTTGTGGCCGAATTCAAGAGGAAGCACAAGAAGGACATCATTGACAACAAAAGAGCTGTTCGCCGTCTCCGCACTGCCTGCGAGCGTGCAAAGCGCACCCTGTCCTCCAGCACACAGGCAAGCATCGAGATCGACTCCCTGTACGAGGGCATCGACTTCTACACCTCAATCACCAGAGCTCGCTTCGAAGAGCTGAACGCCGATCTCTTCAGAGGAACCCTGGACCCAGTAGAGAAGGCTCTTCGCGATGCCAAACTCGACAAGTCCCAGATCCACGACATTGTGCTGGTCGGCGGCTCCACACGTATCCCCAAGATCCAGAAGCTGCTGCAGGACTTCTTTAACGGGAAGGAGCTGAACAAGAGCATCAACCCAGACGAGGCCGTGGCCTATGGTGCAGGTATGTCGCTGAGCACGGCTAGTCTCTGAATATGACGACCGCTGTGATGAACGTTTCCAACGCCATTCGTAGTTTTCACCGGACCAGAGCTGCGAGGCTCATGATGGCCCCAATACCTTCCTTGGATGTCTGAGCGTCTCCCACCCATATCATGTAGTGATGCTTTGCTGGTTTGTTTCTAACACTTTTGCTTTTCTTTGCAGCTGTGCAGGCGGCCATCTTGTCTGGAGATAAATCAGAGAACGTGCAGGACCTCCTTCTGCTCGATGTCACCCCTCTGTCTCTGGGTATTGAGACTGCTGGCGGCGTCATGACTGTCCTGATCAAGCGTAACACCACCATTCCCACCAAGCAGACTCAGACCTTCACCACCTACTCCGACAACCAGCCTGGTGTCCTCATCCAGGTAAGGAAACGCTTAACATTGTTGCTACAGAACACTGGTGCATGCTGGGAGATGTAGTACTGCTGCTGCAGAGAGGATCCCTGGTACTGACTGGTCTTGTGCATGCTGGGAGATGTAGTTTTGCTGCTGCAGAGAGGATCCCTGGTTCTGACAGTGGTCTTATCCACACTGGTGCATGCTGGGAGATGTAGTACTGCTGCTGCTGCAGAGAGGATGCCTGGTTCTGACAGTGGTCTTATCCTCCAGGTCTATGAAGGTGAAAGGGCCATGACCAAGGACAACAACCTTCTGGGCAAGTTCGAGTTGACCGGCATTCCTCCAGCTCCTCGTGGCGTTCCTCAGATTGAGGTCACATTCGACATTGATGCCAATGGTATCCTGAACGTGTCTGCGGTGGACAAGAGCACCGGCAAGGAGAACAAGATCACCATTACCAACGACAAAGGTAACTATCACCGCTTTAGGTCTGTCGCCCGCTGTGATGAACGTTTCCAACGCCATTCGTAGTTTTCACCGGACCTGAGCTGCGAGGCTCATGACGGCCCCAATACCTTCCTTGGATGTCTGAGCGGTTTATCATCTACATTGTTCACCTAATGGCTGACGCTTCTATAGATCTGCACAGATTCAATAACCTGATTGTCATCCACAGGTCGTCTCAGCAAGGAAGACATCGAGCGCATGGTCCAGGAGGCCGAGAAGTACAAGGCTGAGGATGACAAGCAGAGGGACAAGGTCTCCTCCAAGAACTCCCTGGAGTCCTACGCCTTCAACATGAAGGCAACCGTGGAGGACGAGAAGCTGCAGGGCAAGATCTGCGACGAGGACAAGCAGAAGATCCTGGACAAATGCAACGAGATCATCACCTGGCTGGACAAGAACCAGGTATGTACGGGGACCGGCTGGCGGGCAGTCGCTGTGATGAACGTTTCCAATGCCATTCGTAGTTTTCACCGGACCAGAGCTGCGAGGCTCATGACGGCCCCAATACCTTCCTTGGATGTCTGAGCGACGTACCCCCTTGTCTTTAGCTGTGTGCCCCCTGTATGTAGCCGGCTGATCTAATCTGGTGTTTGTTCCCCCTCCAGACTGCAGAAAGGGACGAATTCGAGCATCAACAGAAGGAGCTTGAGAAGGTCTGTAACCCGATCATCACCAAGCTGTACCAGAGTGCTGGTGGCATGCCCGGAGGGATGCCCGGAGGCTTCCCAGGAGCAGGCGGCGCTCCCTCCGGAGGGGCCTCATCCGGACCCACCATTGAGGAGGTCGACTAAACCAGAAAAGCATTCCCCTGACTCCGGGCACAAACGTTCAATGGCCGTTCCTGACTCCCAGATAAGCTGCTGCTTTGGGGCGTTAATACTTGAATTCACTCCATCAGACGTGGAACGCCGCGGCACTTTACCTGTACTGTAACAAAACCGGTCCAGAGAAATAAAGTATTTAACTGGCAACTGGTGTCAGCCTCCTTCCTGGCCTCCGCACACTCACACACCAGTCGTACCTCCTGCATGCTCTGTCCTAGGCCCCATCCACTGCAATTACCTTGTAGTAACCTCTTCTGGGGGTTGACTGGCTCTACAGCTTAACGACCATATGCAGTAATATGTCCCAGCAGTCAGTGTTGGGCCTTGTGCGCACTTGCTGGTTTTTGCTGCAGATTTTTTGCAGTTTTGCTGCATGTTTCGCTGCAGAAAATGTTCATAATATCTCTGCAGTGATTCACCAGCAATTCCGATGGAGAAAAAAAATCCTGTACGCACTAAGCAGAATTTGACAGCTGCATGTTTTGCTGCAGGATTCCCACAGCCAAAACAATTGCATGTCACTTCTTTTCCGCACATTGCTGCGGGATTTCACTCCAGTGACTGCAATGTAATCAGGAAATCCCGCAGGGAATAACGCAGGCAGCAAATTCTGTGCGGTTCACTGCGTTATTCCCTCCGGTATTTTGCGGTTTACCTGCGGTAATGTACATCATGGTTTGCAGGGAAGTGATGTCATTATGACAGGAAGAGGAAGCAGAGCAGAGTAAACACACACATCAGACATAGAACAGACATAAAGAATACACATAAAAAGTAAACGGAAATATGAAAAAAAACCTGCAGGCTCCGCTGTATTTTTATGTCCAGCCGAGGTAAGCACACGGCGGCAGGCCTGTATTCTCAGGCTGGGGAGGGCGAGGGGCAGGGTTACACTATGTGCATTTTTGGCCTCAAAACTGCATGACTTTGCTTCCCCAGCAAAGTGAGTTTTTCATTTTTGCTGTCCGCACTTTTTTTTTTTATTTTTTATTTTTAAGCTGCGCTTTTGAGCTTGGGAAAAAAATGGACATGTCAATTCTTTCCTGCATTCCCCCCCCATGCAATGCATTGGAAAACGCAGAGATCAAAAACGCACCAAATCGCGGTAAAAACGCATGCGTTTGACGCATTTTTCGACGCAGGTGCGTTTTTAGCGGCCAAAAAACGCAGTGTGTGAACTTAGCCTTAATGTCCTCAGATCTTCTTGTGGCACTGTAAGGAGTTAATGGTGGCGGATCACCGCCACGAAGTCCAGGCTTGATCATGGCAGCATCTGTGACAGCTGACATGATCAACCCGTAAGTAAAGTGAGAAAACACACCCCAAAAAATCCTTTATTTTAAATAAAACACAACAAAGCTCCTGGTTCACCACCTTATTAACCCCTCCTGAAACACACAGCTCTGGCGTAATCCATGTCTGACGATGCTTGCATCCAGCCGCGAGTGACACAGGCTGAATGCAGCCTTGCAGCGAGACAGCAGAGGTAACCACAGGTCATTTCCCACGGCCGGTAATGTGAAGAAATGCAGCGTGTGCTCACAAGGGTCTCTTATTTATCTCAGAATGAAATGACTTTTTTTTTTTTTTCGCTGTGCAAGCACATGTACCAACCCACACGGTAAAAGCGCAGCAAACCGCATGTGTTTCTTTGTCGCTCCATTGGGAGACCCAGACAATTGGGTGTATAGGCTATGCCTCCGGAGGCCGCACAAAGTATTACACTTAAAAGTGTTAAGCCCCTCCCCTTCTGCCTATACACCCCCCGTGCTCCCACGGGCTCCTCAGTTTTTTGCTTTGTGCGAAGGAGGTCAGACACGCACGCACAGCTCCACAGATTGGTCAGCAGCAGCTGCTGACTATATCGGATGGAAGAAAAGTGGGCCCATATAGAGCCCCCAGCATGCTCCCTTCTCACCCCACTCTTGTCGGTGGTGTTGTAAGGTTGAGGTATCCATTGCGTACCGGAGGCTGGAGCCCACATGCTGTTTTCCTTCCCCATCCCCCTCAGGGCTCTGGTGGAAGTGGGATCCTATCGGTCTCCAGGCACTGAGGCCGTGCTTCATCCACAACTCCTGTGGAGCCTGCTGGATAGGAGCCGGGTATCGTTCAGGGACATGGCCCTGCTACTTGGAGGTACTCTGTATCCCTGTGGGGACAGCGCACAGCAACACTCCAGCTTTGCTGGGTGTGCTAGTGCACCGGGGACCACGGCGCTGACCGGGTTTAATATGTGCCATTACACACTCAGCGTTGCTGAGTGTGTTTATGTATAGGGACTGCCGCACTGACCGCCGCGGCCATGGAAACACTGCGGCGCGCCAGGGACTTTCACGCCGGCCGCGCTTTTACGGCGGCCGCGTTTATTACTAGAGTCCCCGGCTTTTTGCGGCCTAGTTTCCCTTTCCTCCCGCCCACAGCCCTGACAGGCAGGGGAAGGGCGGGACGCTGCACAGAACGAGCAGCACTGAGGGCTGGAGCATGCTTTGCATACTCCACCCCTCTCACTGTGCACAGTGCGGGCACCAGTTCCCGCTCTTTCTGGGTCACGCCCACGGCTCCCTCCTCTCCTCAGGACGCCGGCAGCCATTCCTGTCAGCTCCTCGGACGCTGCAGAGGGGGACAAAGTCTGGGAGACCCAGGCAGGGACTCTGGTGGCCTCACAACCGCTTTAGGTGGGTGGTAAGCAGCACCTGTGGTGCTAGCCCCATTGTGCAGTAGTGTAACATTTATATGTTTATGGTATATATGTTTTACACTGTATGGTGCACAGTTGATTTCTGGCTATATACCCTATTGTGTTACTCAGGGAAGATAATAGCATGGCGCCCACGAAAGGCAGGGGTGCCAAAACACAGGCTTATTATGCTGCCTGCGCCGCATGTACGACCCCGCTACCGGCAGGTTCCACTGACCCTCATTGTCTGCACTGTTCGGCCCCTGTGGCACTTGCTCAGCCAGAGCCTCTGCTAGGGGGGGCCCAGGGGGAGCCACCTGCTAACACTGTTCAGGTGACGGGGACGGAAAACTCTCTGAGACTATGGCTAAGATACTAGAAGCCTTGCAGTCCAGACCGGTATCTCAGCACAGGGACTCTGTTGAATCTTTGTTCCCTGGCCCACCTCAGCTGGACCAACAATGTCCTCCCGGGGTATCTCATGGATCCCAGGCGGAGGGTTCTGACACAGACCCCGGCCCCAGACCGACTAAGCGAGCTCGCTTAGATTTTCCCTCGACATCATCATATTGTGCAGGGTCTCAGAGGGGGGAATCTCTGGTTGATGATGCGGAGACAGCTGATCAGGATTCTGATCCTGAGGCCGCTCTCAATCTTGATACTCCGGACGGGGACGCCATAGTGAACGACCTTATTGCGTCCATCAATCGTATGTTGGATATTTCTCCCTCAGCTCCTCCGGTGGAGGAGTCAGCTTCCCTGCAGGAGAAATTCCGTTTCAGGTTTCCCAAGCGCACACCGAGTATGTTTCTGGACCACTCTGATTTCAGAGAGGCAGTCCAGAATCACCATGCTTGTCCAGATAAGCGTTTTTCTAAGCGCCTTAAGGATACACGTTATCCTTTTCCCCCTGACGTGGTCAAAAGTTGGGCTCAGTGTCCCAAAGTGGATGCTCCAATCTCCAGACTGGCAGCTAGATCCATACTTGCAGTGGAAGATGGGGCTTCACTCAAAGATGCCACTGACAGGCAGATGGAGCTCTGGTTGAAATCCATCTATGAAGCTATCGGCGCTTCTTTTGCCCCAGCGTTCGCAGCCGTATGGGCGCTACAAGCTATCTCAGCAGGTCAAGCGCAAATTGACGCAGCCACACGCACGTCCGCGCCACAGGTGGCGTCCATAACCACTCAGACGTCGGCATTTGCGTCTTATGCTATTAATGCTGTCCTGGACTCTGCGAGCCGTACGGCGGTTGCAGCCGCCAATTCGGTGGTACTCCGCAGGGCCTTGTGGCTACGGGAATGGAAGGCAGATTCTGTTTCCAAAAAGCGCTTAACCAGTTTGCCAATTTCTGGCGACCGATTGTTTGGCGAGCGTTTGGATGAAATCATCAAACAATCCAAGGGAAAGGATACATCCTTACCCCAGCCCAAACCGAACATACCCCAACAGAGGAAGGGGCAGTCGAGGTTTCGGTCCTTTCGGGGCGCGGGCAGGTCCCAATTCTCCTCGTCCAAAAGGCCTCAGAAAGATCAAAGGAACTCTGACGCATGGCGGTCTAAGTCACGTCCTAAAAAGGCCACCGGAGGTGCCGCTACCAAAGCGGCTTCCTCATGACTTTCGGCCTCCTCACTCCGCATCTTCGGTCGGTGGCAGGCTCTCCCGCTTTTGCGACACCTGGCTGCCACGGGTAAAAGACCGTTGGGTGAGAGACATTGTCTCACGGTTACAAGATAGAGTTCACCTCTCGTCCCCCGACTCGATTCTTCAGGTCATCCCCGCCTCCCGAGCGAGCCGAGGCTCTTCTGCAGGCGCTGGGCACTCTGAAGGCAGAAGGAGTGGTGGTCCCTGTTCCTCTTCAGCAACAGGGCCACGGTTTTTACTCCAACTTGTTTGTGGTCCCAAAGAAGGACGGGTCTTTCCGTCCTGTCCTGGACCTGAAACTTCTCAACAAACACGTAACGACCAGGCGGTTCCGGATGGAATCCCTCCGCTCCGTCATCGCCTCAATGTCCCAAGGAGATTTCCTTGCATCGATCGATATCAAAGATGCTTATCTCCACGTACCGATTGCTCCAGAGCACCAGCGCTTCTTGCGCTTTGCCATAGAAAACGAACACCTGCAGTTCGTGGCACTGCCGTTCGGCCTGGCAACAGCCCCACGGGTTTTCACCAAGGTTATGGCTACTGTAGTAGCGGTCCTCCACTCTCAGGGTCACTCGACGCTACCCTGGAGACTCTCCAGAGTTTCGGGTGGATCATCAATTTTCCAAAGTCAAATCTGACACCGGCCCAATCGCTCACATACCTTGGCATGGAGTTTCATACCCTCTCAGCGATAGTGAAGCTTCCGCTGATCAAGCAGCGGTCACTACAGACAGGGGTACAATCTCTCCTTCAAGGCCAGTCACACCCCTTGAGGCGCCTCATGCACTTCCTGGGGAAGATGGTGGCAGCAATGGAGGCAGTTCCTTTCGCGCAGTTTCACCTGCGTCCTCTTCAATGGGACATCCTACGCAAATGGGACAGGAAGCCGACGTCCCTCGACAGGAACGTCTCCCTCTCTCAGGCGACCAAAGCTTCCCTTCGGTGGTGGCTTCTTCCCACTTCATTATCGAAGGGGAAATCCTTCCTACCCCCATCCTGGGAGGTGGTCACGACGGACGCGAGTCTGTCAGGGTGGGGAGCGGTTTTTCTCCACCACAGGGCTCAGGGTACGTGGAACCAGCAAGAGTCCTCGCTTCAGATCAATGTTCTGGAAATACGGGCAGTGTACCTTGCCCTGAAAGCGTTCCAGCAGTGGCTGGAAGGCAGGCAGATCCGAATTCAGTCGGACAATTCCACAGCGGTGGCATACATCAACCACCAAGGCGGCACACGCAGTCGGCAAGCCTTCCAGGAAGTCCGGCGGATTTTGATGTGGGTGGAAGCCACGGCCTCCACCATCTCTGCAGTTCACATTCCAGGCGTGGAAAACTGGGAAGCAGATTATCTCAGTCGCCAGGGCATGGACACAGGGGAATGGTCCCTTCACCCGGACGTGTTTCAGGAGATCTGTTGCCGCTGGGGGGTGCCGGACGTCGACCTCATGGCGTCCCGGCACAACAACAAGGTACCAACGTTCATGGCACGGTCTCAAGATCCCAGAGCTCTGGCGGCAGACGCCTTAGTTCAGGATTGGTCGCAGTTTCAGCTCCCTTATGTGTTTCCTCCGCTGGCACTGTTGCCCAGAGTGTTACGCAAGATCAGGGCCGACTGCCGCCGCGTCATCCTCGTCGCTCCAGACTGGCCGAGGCGGTCGTGGTACCCGGATCTGTGGCATCTCACGGTCGGCCAACCGTGGGCACTACCAGACCGACCAGACTTGCTATCTCAAGGGCCGTTTTTCCATCTGAATTCTGCGGCCCTCAACCTGACTGTGTGGCCATTGAGTCCTGGATCCTAGCGTCTTCAGGGTTATCTCAAGACGTCGTTGCCACTATGAGACAGGCTAGGAAACCAACGTCCGCCAAGATCTACCACAGGACGTGGAAAATTTTCCTGTCGTGGTGCTCTGCTCAGGGTTTTTCTCCCTGGCCTTTTGCCTTGCCCACTTTTCTGTCCTTCCTTCAATCTGGACTGGAAAAGGGTTTGTCGCTCGGCTCCCTTAAGGGACAAGTTTCAGCGCTCTCTGTGTTTTTCCAGAAGCGCCTAGCCAGACTTCCACAGGTACGCACGTTCCTGCAGGGGGTTTGTCACATCGTTCCTCCTTACAAGCGGCCGTTAGAACCCTGGGATCTGAACAGGGTGCTGCTGGTTCTTCAGAAACCACCATTCGAGCCAATGAGAGATATTTCTCTCTCACACCTTTCGCAGAAAGTGGTTTTTCTAGTAGCAGTCACTTCACTTCGGAGAGTGTCGGAGCTAGCAGCGCTGTCATGCAAAGCCCCTTTCCTGGTTTTTCACCAGGACAAGGTGGTTCTGCGTCCGGTTCCGGAATTTCTCCCTAAGGTGGTGTCACAAACCACCGGGGGGGTCACTCAGAAATCCCCCGCGCTGGCTACCAGTATGTCACAATCGGGGGGTAACAAGTGGGGGTCACCCCTCCTTTATACCTCCCGACCGACAGACAGAGCACGTGACGCGCTCTCTAGCGCCCCTCTTATAGTCAGGCCAATTATGGAATTGCCCGACCATAAGCAAGGAGGCCGCTATACTACTTATGCCGATTATTGAAGGGTCCCCGGTGAGAGTAAGGTATATATTCCCCCGACCTCCGCGGGCGGAATATATAAAATCTCCCCGAATCTCACTGGCCTCCCCACAATAATCCTTGGCACAATAATATGTCACAAACCACCGGGGGGGTCACTCAGAAATCCCCCGCGCTGGCTACCAGTACGTCACAATCGGGGGGTAACAAGTGGGGGTCACCCCTCCTTTATACCTCCCGACCGACAGACAGAGCACGTGACGCGCTCTCTAGCGCCCCTCTTATAGTCAGGCCAATTATGGAATTGCCCGACCATAAGCAAGGAGGCCGCTATACTACTTATGCCGATTATTGAAGGGTCCCCGGTGAGAGTAAGGTATATATTCCCCCGACCTCCGCGGGCGGAATATATAAAATCTCCCCGAATCTCACTGGCCTCCCCACAATAATCCTTGGCACAATTCGCTGCCACCAACCGATTTACGGTAACTATTAGCCGAACACACAGACGTGGGATTCAAGATCGAGATAACAGAACAGCCCAAGATTAATTATATAATTTAATCAGCCTAAAGCACACTAGAAACTACAATATATACAATAGGGAATCTACAGAATATACATATGTCAGAGTACAGTTACAATCAAAGCATGGGTTACAAACAGGCATACACAGTTCCAGCAGTTACCTTGTTGCGTCTGGCCACAGGGGGGCGCTGTACCCAGGTTTCTAGGATCCTTCCCACAGATGTTTCCTACACGTGCCCCCAGCGAAAGAACACTGGAAAATGGCCGAAGTAGGGTTATCAACCTGGGCAGATCCAGGTCCCCTCCTACCTTAGTGACCTCACAGGGAAGCACTGCCACTCCCCCTGCATGGATCAGAATTATCCAGCAAAGGGGATATTGGCCATAACTTTGCCTGGGAGCGTCGTAGGCAGACGCCAATGCTCTCATTGTGACAGTTATGAATTTAGCTACAGAACGAGGGGACTCATGACCTGTCTGCCAGTTCCCCATTGGCTGATATCACGCCTGGGGCATTTCCCAATGTCCTGCTCCCATAAAAAGGGTGTGCCGGCATCGTCCGCATGCGGAGACACCATTTTTATGGTTGCCATATTTATCGGAAATATGGCTTGCGAGATATGAACCATTTTTTTACTGGAGTCGTTCTGTCTGGCTATTTCCATAGCCTTGCTAATGAGATACAACTCTTGTTACAGGGTGACGGCAGGGAGTCATCCTGTGTCCATTGTTCCCACACCACCTCATTTCCATATCACAGGACATGGCCATGGAGGTGTAAGTGGAACACTGAGGACAAGAAGGGAGGGGGCACTGCCAGGGAGTGATGAGGGATTATGACTGGAGTCATAATTCATCTTCATATCCCGGGATTTGCCTCACAGGTGGTATCCCCCTTTCATCTCAATCAGGATATCTCCTTACCTTCTTTTTGTCCTCATCCAGTTCACCAATGTGAAAAGGATTTGCACTTGTTAGATCTGGTGAGAGCACTCAGACTCTACATTTCTCGTACGGCGCCCCTGCGCCGCTCGGATGCACTCTTTGTCCTTGTCGCTGGCCAGCGTAAAGGGTCACAGGCTTCCAAATCAACCTTGGCTCGGTGGATCAAGGAGCCAATTCTCGAAGCCTACCGTTCGGCTGGGCTTCCGGTTCCCTCAGGGCTGAAGGCCCATTCTACCAGAGCCGTGGGCGCGTCCTGGGCTTTGAGGCACCAGGCTACGGCTCAGCAGGTGTGTCAGGCGGCTACCTGGTCGAGCCTGCACACTTTCACGAAACACTATCAGGTGCATACCTATGCTTCGGCGGATGCCAGCCTAGGTAGACGAGTCCTTCAGGCGGCGGTTGCCCACCTGTAGGAAAAGGCCGTGTTATGGCTCTCTTACGAGGTATTATTTTACCCACCCAGGGACTGCTTTTGGACGTCCCAATTGTCTGGGTCTCCCAATGGAGCGACAAAGAAGAAGGGAATTTTGTTTACTTACCGTAAATTCCTTTTCTTCTAGCTCCAATTGGGAGACCCAGCACCCGCCCCTGTTTTTTTGTGTACACATGTTGTTCATGTTGAATGGTTTCAGTTCTCCGATATTCCTTCGGATTGAAGTTACTTTAAACCAGTTTATAATTCTTTTTCCTCCTTCCTGCTTTTGCACCAAAACTGAGGAGCCCGTGGGAGCACGGGGGGTGTATAGGCAGAAGGGGAGGGGCTTAACACTTTTAAGTGTAATACTTTGTGCGGCCTCCGGAGGCATAACCTATACACCCCAATTGTCTGGGTCTCCCAATTGGAGCTAGAAGAAAAGGAATTTACGGTAAGTAAACAAAATTCCTTTCTTTTCGGGTGCGGGGTTTTTTTTTTTAAACCGCGGGTGCGGTAATCTTTCAATGCCTGTGGAATTTTCTTGAGAGAATTCCATTTTCCAGTGTGCACACAGCCTTCACCCCTGCCACAGGCAATCCGTGCACATTGGCTGACTTGTAAAGCTGACGTGTCTCACAGGCACAAGTGGAATCTCATTCCACCCATGCATTTTCACCCCTTTAAATGGTGATGTGCAGTCTTGCAGGCCTCTGTTGGAAGTCACGTGATGTGATCATGTGGATCTATGGTAGCACAGGGTCATGTGGTGACTCCTGTAGCTCACATGACTCGGTCCTGTAACCAGCAGCCAAGTACTGCCTGTTACAGGAGAGAATTACTTTATTCATTTATTATAGCGCTATTCTGCAGCGCTTAACATACATCAGGAACACTGTCCCCATTGGGGCTCACAATCTAGAGTCCCTATCTGTATGTCTTTGGAGTGTGGGAGGAAACCGGAGAACCCGGTGGAAACCCACGCAAACACGGGGAGAAGATACAAACTGCTTGCAGATGTTGTCCTTAGTGGGATTTGAATCCAGGATCCCGCCACCACAAGACTGCAGTGCTGACCACTGAGCCACCACAAGACTGCAGTGCTAACCACTGAGCCACCACAAGACTGCAGTGCTAGCCACTGAGCCACCACAAGACTGCAGTGCTAGCCACTGAGCCACCACAAGACTGCAGTGCTAGCCACTGAGCCACCACAAGACTGCAGTGCTAGCCACTGAGCCACTACAAGACTGCAGTCCTAGCCACTGAGCCACCACAAGACTGCAGTGCTAGCCACTGAGCCACCGCAAGACTGCAGTGCTAGCCACTGAGGCACCACAAGACTGCAGTGCGAACCACTGAGGCACCACAAGACTGCAGTGCTAGCCACTGAGGCACCACAAGACTGCAGTGCTAGCCACTGAGGCACCACAAGACTGCAGTGCTAGCCACTGAGGCACCACAAGACTGCAGTGCTAGCCACTGAGGCACCACAAGACTGCAGTGCTAGCCACTGAGGCACAGCAAGACTGCAGTGCTAGCCACTGAGGCACCACAAGACTGCAGTGCTAGCCACTGAGGCACCAAGTGATCAATCCTTATAGTCCCCTAGGAGACTAGTAAAAAAAAGCTTTGAAAAATTATATCTAGGATAAAATCGTCCCCTATTGAAAATTAAAGGGTTAAATATACACTTATCAAAATATAGAATCAATCTGATCGGCAAATGGTGTAGCAATCCAAATGCTTTTTTTGGGGTTTTTTTTTGCCACATTTTGCATAAAAGGCAATCAAAACTTAGTATCTGCATAAAAATGGTATTAAATGTCAGCTTGAGACTAAAAAACTATAAATCCTGAGGGAAAACTGACTCGATGGGTAGCAGGAAATAACTTTTATATATATATATATATATATATATATATACACATACATACACACCCCTTAGATAAAATTAAAGCTATACACATATTTGTCTACAAACTTGCACCTACCTGAGGAATCGGACATATCGGTTTTACCATAGTGAACGGAGTATAATCACTTTTTTTTTTCTAATATTTTTTTTTTTTTTCTCTCGATGGCAAAACTAATATTTTCATTCGGCAGTACAGCTTATCTCAGATAAACAAGCCCTCACATGGCCAGATTGACAGAAAAAATAAAGCTACAGCTCTCAGAAGAAGGGTGGCAGAGGAAATGGAAAGCGCAAAATGGGCCAGTCATGAAGGGGTTAAATAAGGTTGTCCACTACTTCAAAATCTATGCCCTATCATTTCAGTATAGGACATCGATATCTGCGCCCCCCCCCCACTTCCCCTCACTGATTGTCCGCTGTTCTGTACCCGCAATGCTCTTCTATGCAGCTGCCCGTCATCTGATGGTGCCCGGTCGCTGTATATCACAGCTGCTCCTGAATGTGGCACCAAGAACAGCAGGAATTGGGGGTGTCAGACGCGGGCCCCGGGATGGTCCGTCATTCCTCTATCCTTAGGATGGGTAGTCGCCAACCTCTTCCTATGTTACAATCAGTCCTGGATCCTGTAAGAAGTGAACCCTGAACACAGCCGGTCACTGACGTGCGGTGGCTGCTTCTGCGCTGTAGATTACATAGACCTGCAGGAAGTCTCAGCTCCTGTCCAATCACTAGTGACTTCCCCAAACTTAAAGGGGTATTCCCATCTTCAATATCCCATCCCAATATGTAGTATATTAGACATGTAGTATAGAGCTCCTGATTAGCCATATCTTTTACTTATGTCCCGTGCATTGCTGCTTGTATATCCAGTTACATCTACCCATGGTGATAGTTGCTTCTGGTCATAACCATGGATACCTAAGCTGCAATGCCCTGCACATGAGGTAAGAGACATAGCTAATCAGGAGAACTATACTACATTTCTAATTGTAGATACTGGCTAATATTACATAATCATATGTGTCTTGGAAGGTGGGAATAACTGAGCAGAGAAGCCCAGTAATGGAGACGACATGGTGCTGGCCTCACCCTGCCCAGGAGTATGTCAGCAAAATTTATTTTTTTTTTATTTTTTGGTGAAACTGAAACTGCATCTGTGCAGAAAAAAAACCCCAAAACTAAAACATGAGAAAACAATCCATTGCTTAAACTGCACAATTGGGAGGTCTCTAAAGAAATCCCCATGTCTTCAACTCTCATTGTACATAGCAGAGCTCCTTTTGCTTTTCTTTCAGCCACATTCAACACTGCACCCCGTTACCTTTTGTGGCGTGCATCACACCCCCATTTACTAATGTCAGCCTGAGGTTTCTCATAGAAAGCACATTGGGGATCGCCTTCTGCACAGTATGCACCCATCCAGGGGTTCCCTCCTCTATTCAGTCATTTCCCTTCACTGCTGCATCAAAAACCTAACTTCTTACCTCTTTCTATTCCCTCCCCCCCCTTTCCAATTTGATTTTTGGGTGAAAGTCTCCATCTGGAGACCTGCTCTTGGCTCTTCATAGCTTGTTGCTATTGCCCCAAGCTGTGAGCTATACTGGGACCACTGCTATAGGTGACTGGGCACTCGATGAAGAATTGGGATTGTCACAATGGTCGATGTGTTGCAGTACTCATGAATCTCCACTAGAGGGCAGGCTGCATTCATTGTGGCACCTTACTGACTGTGGCTGCAGTGCCTGTAAGTCACCATTAGATGGCGGTATGTTACACATCACATTGCTGCCATCTGGGGCTGTGAATATTTCTGCCTTGGGCCTTATGTGAATATAGGGAAACTTGCTGCACACGTAAGGGATTTTTCAATAATGAATTGGTACAGGATTCTCATACACTAGTATCATGTTGGGTGCTTAGATGTTGCTGTTTGCAGCATCTCAGGAATGAGTGCGTCGGACTGAGTTTGCAAATACCCATCTGTCGGGCCTCCTGTCCGGAGCTACCTGCCTTATGATCCTATGCTGGTGCCATCTGAATACAGCCTTACAGAGGTGTGGATTTGGCCCAATTTCCTTTCTAAAATAAACAATGGATGGAGAAACACCAGAGTATGGTCACAGCAAGCAGCCATCATGGAGGCATTTTATTGAAGGTTTTATAGCCGAGGTAGAAAGCGAAGAGATGAATGGGTGAAGGAGGAAGGGTGAGTGGGCAATAAGGGGGTGGGGGGGGGCGTCTTGTCTCGTTAAAGGGAAATTAGACATGGGGGTTCCTGTTAAAAATCTCCACAAAAATAAAACTGCATGCTGCATGGAGTGTTTTTTTGAGGAGACCATGTAATATCCCATATCTCCAGTAGTGGGCGCTGCAGAGGGGCGTATTCACATGTAGCTTCCTATAAGAGCTGATTTCTAGAGTCTACATTTAGGATGCATCTTTGCAGTTTGGTTTTCTCTGGCTATATGGCTGCTATATGGCTGATCACTGCAGAATGTTATAAGAGAATCCTTTAGTGAGCTCCTTTGACAACAGTTAGGCCGGGTACACATATCCAGCTTTTCGCCGATTTGACGGATGCGGCGCACGCCAGTACAGTATGATACAGTACAGTGGCTGCGCTGCAACTTCCGGGTCCCATGCTCCGGTCACATGACAGCATGTGACCGGCACTTGTTGCGCTGCCAGTGTACTGTATACACTGTACTGGCGTGTGCCGCATCCGTCAAACCGGCGAAAAGCCGGATATGTGTACCCGGCCATAACGTCTCTTCCTTCTTTGCTCCTCTCCGCTGCTTTGACTATATGATAGTTGAGCAAAACTCAGAGCTCAGGAGAAGGAAGAAACCTAAACTCCCAAAAGAGCTCACTGATGGATTCTCAGTTGTCTCATTTTGTAGTCCGTGCAACACAGAGGTTGTAGAAGGCCATTTTTAAATAAACCCAATTGAATTATTTTTTTTTGTAGCCTAAAATATATGCAGATAAGTATATAAAAAAAAATAATTTCCCCCTGAAGCTGTCCATGTCATAGGACACAACACTACTTTGAACCTTCACTTTTGCGTATTGTCTGTGATTAGGTGCTGGAGTCTGAGGTCCTGGGTCGGGGCAATGTGTCCTGTAACCGGAGCGGCTGCACCGTACAAGCCATACTGTAACATGGAGAAGACACCGGCAGTCAGGTGGCCTCTCCGCCCGGTACAGTGCATACCAATCCGAGTTGGTTGGGTCTCTGTGGGACCCCGGGGGTCTCTTGTCATTGGTACACACGTAGTTCACATCATGTGACGGCTCAGGGGTCACTGCTGTGAAGTCTATGACCCCTGCGATCTGATTCTGCACTGACTTTGGGGCAGCGGCCTTTGTCCAGTGACCAGACGATCGCGGTCATCTCAAAGGTCACCATTGTTGTTCGGTGCCGTCTTTACGTTTCTAGGATGGCTTTGGCAGCGCTGGACTCTCTCTCTTCCTCCTCGATAGAAATCATGAGGTCGTTTGCTGACATCTTGCTGGATTCTTGCTCCGGGTACCGTGACGCCAGTAGGGGGCTCTCTCGATTGTCACTTTCCGTCGGTGACCTCCAACGAGGAGGAACTTCTGAGATGGAGCCGACGACGACCGTGTCCGCATTCATGATGTAGATGTGTTCTAGGAAAGTTCAAAAGGAGAAGTTAGGATGGACGGATCAAGATAGAAAGAAAGAGATAGATGGATGATATGTTGCTCCTCACCGATCCGGTTGTTCATCAGGTCTCTTTCTTGTGTTCCGTGGTGTTCCTCCATCGTTCCGTCGCTCTCCGTCCTCCGCTCGCTTTCAGGGATTACGTTCTCCTTTTGCAGTAGATTCTCCTGAGTATTTTCGTCCGTGACGGTCCCCTGCAGAATACAGGAGGAAGATGCCATAATTCAATCCCACAGGGGACATAGTGGAAATATAAAGCTGTGGCGTTACACATTGCAGAGTATTGAGAGGGAGCCCATGTACCCAAATAGTAATAGTAACCCCAGGGGCACAACTGATATTTTAGGGCCCCCATGGTAAAAATTAAGATTAGAACTCATTTCCACCAAATTAGAGAAGAGTGACACTCCGTAAGAGTGACACATTGTGTTGTGTAATACTCTGCAGGCTCCTCGGGGGCGGGGTACCAGTCTCTCCATGCTCCACCCCCAGGGAATAACACACAGTTCAGGTTATCAGCCCCGGATACTGGACATACCACGAGCTCAGGCTGGATGAAATCTAGAAAAAAAATATATATATTGTAAAACACCAATAAGAAGTGCAGCAGCCAATCAGGTTCCAGCTGCTGCCGCTTCCTGATCAGTTCCTTCCGCCCCTCCCTGGCCGGCACTTACTCTTCCAGAGCTTGAGGTTACAGATCTTCTGCTTCCGGTACAGGAGGAAAGCAACGAGCAGCGAGGCGACGCAGATGATGGCGGCCACCACGTACACCGCGCTCCACTCCCCTGCGGGACACAAGACGTCTCAAGACTTTACCCGAACCCTGGGAATCCTCAACACATCAGATACCACGACACATTCGCAAACTGGACAAGATGCGGCTCATCGGCTGCCGACGAGGGCAGGGCATGCTGGGACCTGTGGTTCTATGACCGGACGACACTGGTCTAAAGCATCATGTCTTATAGCGTCTTAATATACTGTGTTCCAATTCTTCAACATTGCACAATCTCTGCTGATAGGGAAAGAGCACACACAACGCTGTGCAGAGCTCGTCCTCCGCTGAGACGTGGATCCGGCGTGGACAATGCTCTGTGAGCTGCACCCATCTCTGCTGCTGGGTGGCGTGCAGGCAGCTCACAGAGCATTGTCCACACTGGATCCAAGCTCTATGAAGGTCTGCAGTCTCTGAATGGAAGGGGTTCTCATTCACTGACAGCAATCAGAGGTCTTGGAAATAAAATTGTGAGGAATTAATACAGAAATAGGCTGATTCATCTCACAATTCGTGCAATAACTAGAGGAAAACTATTGGAAATCTCACAAAATCTCTGCAGCTCACATTTGCCCAACAATTTTGTGATGTTTGGCGATTTTGCGGCCGTGTCGGCCAGTCTGGCCAATTGTGAGTGACGCTTAGCCAGAGCGAGCCGTGGACTGACAAAGGCATCCGTATCTAATGACACAAAATGGGAAATCGTCTGTGGACTGTCCATGGACCCAGCAGGTAAGACATCAGCAACAACTGGCCATTTAGAAGCCTTGAGTTTTTCATATCGGTTTTCACAGTGTCAATATTAAGACTTTTTGTGTTTTTTTTATATCTATATGTCCATCTGTGCATCCAACTTCAATGGCCGCTCCCATTCTTATCTGTTAAAACTACATTTCCCAGCAGCACCCTGCTCCTCCTCAGTGCTGCAGACCCTCCCTCCACACTTATGTCTGCCTCCTAATATAGATATTAACATGGGCAATTATTATGGATGAAGTGACCATTGATAACTCATTATGTGACCAATATTTCTTACTATTTACAAAGTCCACATTTTATTGGTGGCTTATGTGGATCTTCAGAGTAGGATCACGCTTACCCCCCCCCCCCATTGGGGAATAAGGATACTATGAAATTGTCTGATTAAACACTTGATTAGTTGCACATTTGAAACAGGGGTCATCGTTAGGGGGTAACAGCTTTTAGTCAGGGCAGATTTAACATAGGTGGTGCCTGCACACGACTCATTCTGTATGTACACAGATATGAGAAAACACTATGATTTTGGAAATACCCCTTAAAGGGAAGCGGTCACCAGGAATTTGCTCCCCTATCTGAGAGCTGCAAAATGTAGAGAAAAAGACCCTGATTCCAGCGATGTGTCACTTACTGAGCTGTTTGCTGTTATTTTGATAAAATCAATGTTTTCTCTGCTGCAGATCAAGCGATTATACAGAGCTCATGAATATACTGGACTACCTCCAGCAGAACAAGTAGTCCTGTAATGATAATCTACTGCTGATTAAACAGTGATTTTATCAAAACTACGCTAAGCAGCCGAATAGGTGACACATCGCTGGAATCAGGGTCTCTGCCCCTACATTATGTTGCTCTCAGATTAGGTGGCAAAAACCTGGTGACATATTCCCTTTAAGAAATTGCCTAGCAGCAGGTGATGTATTTGAGCAGTAGGTACCTGGCTCATATATGTCCCTTGTGGTTGTGCTTTGAGGGGTCGCGTTGTCGGAGGTCGTGGTGCTGGTGGTGACAGCGTATCTTGGAGATGTCACATTTGGCCGCAGGGTGTAGTCCTTGGTTGATCTCGGTCCTCCGCACAGAGCGTCGGCCGAGGCGTTGCCCCTCCTAGTGGTGACTCGATGTAATATATCACAACTAAATACAATAAAAAAAAAAAGAAAAGCAGAATAAGTAGAATCGCTGGGTGACGAGCACAATGCACATGTAATTCTGATTAACTAGTGAGGTTTTTCCTCCGGGGCCGGGTTCACGGGCTCATTCTAGGTGGAGATGCCCTTTAATTCCATTGATGTAATGTATTGAGATTTGGACACTAATCCTCGCCCTTTTCTTTCTGGACCGCACCCATTTATTGAGCAAGTTGGAAAAAAAGGGTCTAAACATCTAATAAATTGTGCACGACAAAAATGCTAATTTTTTTTTTTTGGCACAAATTTCGCCAACAACATTCAGGTGCACGATCTGAGTAAATCTGCCAGTGATTGGTCTGCGGAGAAGATGGAGCCTCGAGGTCGGGGAGAGTTTGGTCTCCACTTCGTTTTACCTCGACCAGATGCGGCCGAGTGACCCAGAAATACCTTCACTCCGGTCCTTCTGAACCGGGGTGAGGTCTGTCCGCGCACCTCAAGATGAAGGAGGCGAAATGATGGGGCTGATTTACTCTGAAGTCGTGCTCCATCCTCGGATGTGGAGTATAGTACTGGACCTGACCCCGTCCACGTGGATACATTGTATCTCTGCCGCTGATACACCAAGCTCTCCAGTATGTGGCTACAATGTATCAGTCTGGAGGGTTCGGTCAGTGTTTCGTCTCTCTGATACAATTGTATCATTCAGCAGGACTCGCTCTGCTTAGGATATAAACTGGAGCATCTTAGTTCACTGGCAGCAAGCAGAGATCTTGGAAGTGATCTATACATAGCAGGTAAGTTATTAGAGACAATATTTTACTATTCCCCCACCATAACGCTAAATGAGGCCACCCTGGGGTACGGTCACCCCGCTGCACCCCTATACTGCCATAGTAGTGACCCCATTACGCCCTTTTGGGGGACCGGACTCACTCTGTGTGCGGCGTGCAGACTTCCGTGGTGGATATCACATTGGAGAAGGTCCCGCTAGGACAAGGTTCACATTCGGTGTTCTTCACAGGAGAACCTGCAAAGTGTATTTACAGAGATATAAAGAGTCGAGTGAGGGTGTAGCCTCCAGCACTATAGGTGCAGGACTACCTTTCTGCTTTACTCCTTGGCCAGGTGGGCACGGTGTGAGGAGGTTGCAGCGGGCACATGTGTTGGGCAGAGGCGAGTGGCAGTAGTAGCCGGGTTTACACTGGCAGATCGCCTCCGTCAGTAAGCTGCAGCTCTGGACCGGTACAAGGAAGGATTCTGGAAAGAGAGAAAACACATTGTATACTTTGTATCAGCAGTATAATGGGTATTCTCCATTGATAAGATCTCTGCTTGCTGTCTGTTAATAGAAAGCTGCCCTGACCCGGTGCTTCTCACAGCTGAGGCTTTGTCACAATGTATCCCGCCTTGACTTTCCTCTTTCTTGTGCTTGATCATCTTTTCTTATTTTACACTAAACTAAATCTGAACCTGCGACTAACACCGACCCGGTGACTCATCTGTAGCCGCGACCGTTCAGATATTAATAGCCGAGAACTTCCTCGCTGCTGTCATTACCGGCAGAATATGGAGATTTCGCACCAGACATTTGGTTATTAATATTTGTTCATTGCAACTGTGTGACCCCAGAAACGTCAACCAAATAACTGCCAGGATGGTGCCGGATTATCAGATTATATTCTAGATTATGGAACAATAGTGAAGTACTAATAGAACCAGTAATACCAGTGTCGGGTCTTTATTTCCAGTACTGATCTCACTGTACAATCTGATCATAATGGTAAAAAGAGACCCCATAGAGTCCTCAGCCGCGGCCCCTGACCCCCCGACATCCAAGTATAGGGGGTACAAGGCGTAATATATAATATATTTCCATTTACCTTCCTTGCACTTTCTACACGACGCACATGTCGGACGATTCTTGGACCAGACGATGAATGTGTTGGGTTCAGAACATGACGCACATTGTTTACTGACGTCTTTAACACAAGTGGAGCGAGAAACCAGACCTGGACATGAGAGAAGGAGAAATGGTGAGGAATGATGAGGAATTACGAGGAATGATGGTAAATGATGAGGAATGATGAGAAATGATGAGGAATTACGAGGAATGATGGTAAATGATGAGGAATGATGGTAAATGATGAGGAATGATGGTAAATGATGAGGAATGATGGTAAATGATGAGGAATGGTGGTAAATGATGAGGAATGATGGTAAATGATGAGGAATGATGAGAAATGATGAGGAATGTTGAGAATGATGATAAATGAGGAGGAATGATGAGTAATGAAGAGGAATGGTGAGAAATGATGAGGAATGAGGAGGATTGATGAGGAATGATGAGAGATGATGAGGAATAGTGAGGAATGATGAGAGATGATGGGGAATGATGAGGAATTGTGAGGAATGACGAAGAATGATGAGGAATGTTGAGAATGATGAAAAATGATGAAGAATGAGGAGGATTGATGAGGAATGATGAGAGATGATGAGGAATGGTGAGTAATGTTGAGAATGATGAAAAATGATGAGGAATGAGGAGGATTGATGAGGAATGATGAGAGATGATGAGGAATGGTGAGTAATGTTGAGAATGATGAAAAATGATGAGGAATGAGGAGGATTGATGAGGAATGATGACAGATGAGGAGGAATGGTGAGAAATGATGAGAATGATGAAAAATGATGAGGAATGAGGAGGATTGATGAGGAATGATGACAGATGAGGAGGAATGGTGAGAAATGATGAGAATGATGAAAAATGATGAGGAATGAGGAGGATTGATGAGGAATGATGAGAGATGATGAGGAATGGTGAGTAATGTTGAGAATGATGAAAAATGATGAGGAATGAGGAGGATTGATGAGGAATGATGAGAGATGAGGAGGAATGGTGAGTAATGTTGAGAATGATGAAAAATGATAAGGAATGAGGAGGATTGATGAGGAATGATGAGAGATGAGGAGGAATGATGAGGAATGTTGAGAATGATGAAAAATGATAAGGAATGAGGAGGATTGATGAGGAATGATGAGAGATGAGGAGGAATGGTGAGTAATGTTGAGAATGATGAAAAATGATAAGGAGGCGATGTGGAGCCTCGGGAGGCACCATGTCCCACATCTGGTGGCACTGCCCGAGCCTGTCGGTCTTTTGGAGCAAGGTACTGGCAGCCATACGGGGGGCCACAGGAATTGTGGTCCCCAGTCGCCCGGAGGCAGTTTTACTGTATATCTTTGACGTATCAGAAAAGGTTTTTAGGAAATCGATCCTAGGCCACCTTCTCCAGGCCGCCAAGACCGTGATTCCTCGGCGGTGGAAAGATCCTAACCCCCCGACGGTAGATGAGTGGATAACAGAGGTAAATGTTATTCACCGCATGGAAATGGTGATGGCCCAATCTCGAGGGCAGACGGTGGAAACGGCCTCCAAGTGGTTCCAATGGGACTCCTTCTTGTCTAGTAAAACACTTCTTGAACTACTTTAACCTCCGGACGGGGGGCACTCTGGCCTTTTCTTTTCCAGATAGTTCACACCGCACTTTTGACAAATTTTCAGCTCAACGGACATTGCATCAGTCCCGGTCGCCTCACTCTGCTTTCTATTCTCTCCCTTCTCTGCACTACCCCTATTTTTCTAGACTCTGTGACTTCCTCTTGTTTGAATATCTTCTCCTTGATTTATCGTTTCATTGTTTGTTTTTTTTTTTAAGTGATTATCTATGTTCCATTTATACCATCCATAGAATGTTGCGAAGCCGGCGAAGGCTTGGTTTAGCATTAACTTCTGATCTGTTTCATTTGCAATAGTATGGATGTATGTTCTAATTTTGTATTTCCTGAAAAATTAATAAAATCTTAAATTGGAAAAATGATAAGGAATGAGGAGGATTGATGAGGAATGATGAGAGATGAGGAGGAATGGTGAGTAATGTTGAGAATGATGAAAAAAGATGAGGAATGAGGAGGATTGATGAGGAATGATGAGAGATGAGGAGGAATGATAAGTAATGTTGAGAATGATGAGGATTGATGAAGAATGATGAAAGATGATGAGGAATGATGAAAGATGATGAGGAATAGTGAGGAATGATGAGGATTGATGAGAAATTATGAGGAATGGTGAGAATGATGAGAAATGATGAGGATTAATGAGTCTCCACGGTCTGAAACTAGAGTACAAGGTCAAAATCAATGGGATCCGAGGACTGGGCAATATGGAGAGTGACCCCAGCAAGGCGTCCATCGTCCCTCCGTACAGGGGGTGGAGGGATCAGGCTGATCTGGGTCCCTCATTGCCCGGCATGGCATATTTCGGACTCACCTTGAGGACATGTGAAGCAGCAGTCGTCCTCCTTCTCATTGTAGTATTGATCTTCTGGGCATTTCCGGTGACCGGTGACTTTCTGGAAAGAAAACAGAATGGGTAATTAAGGGGGAATCCACTTATCTTCTCACCGGCCGTTAGTAGCGGGAGGGCTGATTGTTGTAAATGAGTAGAGTCAGGATCTTTATGGTGGAGCGATGGAAACATTCATCAGATAACACTGAGATTTCTACTGATCTGGGTTATTAATAATGTTTGGAGAGTGACTGGCTGCTACTGCTGATACCCCTTTATAGCATAGCACCACCAGCACCCACCCCTTTTATGACTGCCCATATAATTGTAGGCTTTAAGCCCAGATAGAGGCATATTAGTTTAGGGACCTAACAAAGAGATACGCCTTGTCACTGGCCGTTGGGCTCTCATAAACTGTGCAATCAGTCTTTTTCTTAGATTACAGCGTCATTATCCCATACCCCAAGCATCGTTGTCCTTCTCCTGTACCCTGAGTGATGGTGTCATTATCCCATACCCCGAGCATTGGTGTCATTATCCCATACCCCGAGCGTTGGTGTCATTATCCCATACCCCGAGCGTCAGTGTCATTATCCCATACCCCGAGCGTTGGTGTCATTATCCCATACCCCGAGCGTCAGTGTCATTATCCCATACCCCGAGCGTTGGTGTCATTATCCCATACCCCGAGCGTCAGTGTCATTATCCCATACCCCGAGCGTTGGTGTCATTATCCCATACCCCGAGCATTGGTGTCATTATCCCATACCCCGAGCGTCAGTGTCATTATCCCATACCCCGAGCGTTGGTGTCATTATCCCATACCCCGAGCGTCAGTGTCATTATCCCATACCCCGAGCGTTGGTGTCATTATCCCATACCCCGAGCGGCATTGTCCCATACCCCGAGCATCGGTGTCATTATTCTGTACCCTGAGTGTCGGTGTCATTATCCCATACCCCGAGCGGCATTGTCCCATACCCCGAGCGTTGTTGTCATTATTCTGTACCCTGAGTGTCGGTGTCATTATGCTATCTGCCCACCCCCCCCCTAGTGTATTCATCATTATCCTGTCCTGTGAGTGTCAGCGTTATTATCCTATCCGCTGAATGTTGGAGTTATTATCCTGTACCTCGAGTGTCAGTGTAAAATGTTTTCCGCATGGTTCTGGTATGACGTCAATTCATAAAAGCATGGAGCAGATATATGGGAGCGCATGATTGCTGTGATAATTCTGGCATTATATTCTACTGTCTGGTATCGGTTTGCACTTTTAGTGTTGATACCCCGTTATCTCTGCCCGGTATTAATGCTTGGTGCAGGGTAATATTCACTGATTCCTGCGCTCTCTCGCTGCTATTTTCTTGCTGCTGCTCTCCTCTCTTGCTGCTGCTCTCCTCTCTCGCTTCTGCTCTCCTCTCTCGCTGCTGCTCTTTTCTTGCTGCTGCTCTCCTCTCTCGCTGCTGCTCTCCTCTCTTGCTGCTGCTCTTTTCTCGCTGCTGCTCTTTTCTCGCTGCTGCTCTCCTCTCTTGCTGCTGCTCTTTTCTCGCTGCTGCTCTCCTCTCTTGCTGCTGCTCTTTTCTTGCTGCTGCTCTCCTCTCTCGCTGCTGCTCTCCTCTCTTGCTGCTTCTCTCCTCTCTTGCTGCTGCTCTTTTCTCGCTGCTGCTCTCCTCTCTTGCTGCTGCTCTTTTCTCGCTGCTGCTCTCCTCTCTTGCTGCTGCTCTTTTCTCGCTGCTGCTCTTTTCTTGCTGCTGCTCTCCTCTCTTGCTGCTGCTCTTTTCTCGCTGCTGCTCTCCTCTCTTACTGCTGCTCTTTTCTCACTGCTGCTCTCCTCTCTTGCTGCTGCTCTTTTCTTGCTGCTGCTCTTTTCTCGCTGCTGCTCTCCTCTCTCGCTGCTGCTCTTTTCTCGATGCTGCTCTCCTCTCTTGCTGCTGCTCTTTTCTCGCTGCTGCTCTCATCTCTTGCTGCTGCTCTTTTCTCGCTGCTGCTCTTTTATCACTGCTGCTCTCCTCTCTTGCTGCTGCTCTTTTCTCGCTGCTGCTCTCCTCTCTCGCTGCTGCGCTCTTCTTGGCACACGTGCAGCTTTTCTGCTGTGATTGCACATTATTTTGTTCCTTTTCTAGTCAGACCTTCCACACAGCGCTGGGTTATGTAGGTCAGTGTGTCAGAATCTGTCCGCAGCATTGCGTAACATTGTGTCGTTTTGCGTCACTGAACTGATCTGTTCTCTACATGGCAGACGGTGGCGATACTCTGCTGCAACCTGTAGTTCTCCTCTTGTAACACTACATTTCCCTACAAGAAAACTGGTGTGTGAAAGAGGCCTTATTGTCCAATTTGTTACATTTCTTTGCTTCTATCATGCAGGGACTGGTACCTCAGTTAGTTCCTCCTGGCAGACAATCCTAATATTGACTCCTCTCCCTCTCGCTGCTTAGAAATATAGGAAGTAGCTAACTTTTCCTCCTTTTTGGATTTCACAATGTAACAACCAAACAGGAGAAATGTGCCCCCCCCCCTCCTGTCCCCTTCCCCATGAAGCGCAGACCCCAAACTGCTCTGGAAAGTTATAATACTTCAGTCTTATTACAGCAGCGGGAGGACCCTCCTCTGATGCCTCAGAGCTCACGTCTCATAGAGGGGCCGCAGTCTCATTGTGAAAGTGATTGAAACAACTGGAACAACGACAACCATAAAGCCCCCCGACCCACAACTACAGAGATGAGCGGCCTGCGAGAAACTGATGATCTGAGTGTGAGGGAGGGAGGGAGGAAAGGAAGGAAGGAGGGATGGATGGATGGATGGATGGATGGATGGAGTGAGAGAGGAAGGGATGGATTTAGGGATGGAGGGAGGGAGAGATGGAGGAAGGGAGGAATGGATGGAGGGATGGATTAAGGGATGGATTAATGGACAGAGGGAGGGATAGATGGATAGAGAGATGGAGGGATTGATTGATTGATTGATGGATGGATGGGGGAAGGAAGGAAGGAAGGAAGGAAGGAAGGAAGGAAGGAAGGAAGGAAGGAAGGAAGGAAGGAAGGAAGGAAGGAAGGAAGGAAGGAAGGAAGGAAGGAAGGAAGGAAGGAAGGAAGGAAGGAAGGAAGGAAGGAAGGATCCTCGTGCTTTGGCTCCGATGTCTCTTATCGCTGACATTTGTGCGGCTCTGGAGATCAATCATCAATCTTCTCAGAAGGAAAAAGCTGAAGACCTGGTGTCACCCCAGAAACCGCAGGAAGCAGCCGGCAGCTCGCGCCCCTTTGATGTGTAACCTCTCAGCCCCGGTGGAAGGTTTCGTTATAGTCACAGAAGCCGCGGCAGATCGGTGCTATTCAGCGTCATCGTCAACGCGGCAAGAACAGGCTGTAAATGCAAAATTCCCAGACTGACATTCACCACCACAGCCCGGGGGTAACGTCACACTCTACACAGATCAGCCAGAAATCAGAATAAGACAATCTCCAAAAAGGCAAATAAATCTTTATATAATATGATTTTACTTCCTGTACCAAGGTTTTAAAGACCTCTGCTTGCTGTCAGTAGGAATGCAATTAAGGGAAACGTTTTGTTTCACTTTATGGCTTATCCCCACTGAAAAGTGAATACATGTTACAATCCTTCCATGCACACATGACTGTCCTGTTACACTACAGCTCTGCTACATACAGCTCTGCTACATCAAAGCGACATCCTACCACCAACCCGCAAAGACGGTCCGGGACTAGAATTATCTGCAGTGACCAACGTGACGCTGGCCTGATACCACAGAAAGACCACAAGGTGAAGTATATATAATATATATACGTCACCAATTTTCAAAGTACATATATTTCTAAAGCTGCTGTTGATATGAAGTTCTCACCAGATGTCGATAACAACCCATCCTATCCCCACTGGTAAAGAAATCAAACCATTGATGTCCATACATTTAATGATGTTTAATAATGAGAAATGACACAGGGAAAAAGTATGGAGCTCATGCAGAAAAAGTGGTGCAAAAAGCCCTGGAAAGTCCTGACACCAGCTAAAATCTATCAGTAATTAGAAAGCAATCATGACACAGTGACAAATAATATCAGCAGGTTCAACTGATGGTCTATAAAAAGGTTTCTTATTACGAAGGTGCCACACAAAAAACATCTCATGATGGGTCAAGGCAGTGAGCTGTCTTAAGACTTTCGCAACCTTATTTTTGCAAAACATACTGATGGCGTTGATTACAGAAGAATTTCTAAACTACTGAAGCTTCCAGTAAGCACTGATGGGGCCATAATCAGAAGGGGAAGGAACATAATTTCACCACTCACCAGCCACAGCCAGGTGCTCCCTGCAAGAATGCAGACAGAATAGTGAAAAGAATTATCAGAAGAGTTGTCCAAGAACCAACTGTGGAGGGCTACAGAAAGACCTGGACTCAGCAGATACAATTGTTTCTAAGAAAACAATACATAATACACTCCCCCTCCCTGGCATGTATGCACGCTCGTGTATGTACGCTCACCACGCAAAACTCCACTGCTGAACAAAACTTCAGGAGCACTTAACGTTTACTCAACAACATTTAGACAAGTCTGTGAAATACTGGAGAATATAGTCTGGTCAGATGAGACCAAAACTGAACTCTTTGGATGCCATAATACACACCATGTTTGGAGGCCAAAAGGCAAATCACCCCCAAAATACTAACAGTGAAGTGTGGAGGTGGGAACACCATGGCGTGGGGATGATTCTCAGTATAAGGCACCAGCAAACTTCATATCTTTGAAGGAAGGATGAATGGACAAATGTACCGAGACATTCCTGATAAAAATCTGCTGCCATCTACCAGGATGATGAAGATGGAACGAGGGAGGACATTACAGCAAAACGATGATCCCAAACACACAGCCAAGGAGAAAGAAAATAAATCTGCTAGAATGGACGAGCTGAATACTGAGGACGGAGGAGACGGGAGGTCACTGAATACTGAGGACGGAGGAGACGGGCGGTCACTGAATACTGAGGACAGAGGAGACGGGAGGTCACTGAATACTGAGGACAGAGGAGACGGGAGGTCACTGAATACTGAGGACGGAGGAGACGGGCGGTCACTGAATACTGAGGACGGAGGAGACGGGAGGTCACTGAATACTGAGGACGGAGGAGACAGGTGGTCACTGAATACTGAGGACGGAGGAGACGGGCGGTCACTGAATACTGAGGACGGAGGAGACGGGAGGTCACTGAATACTGAGGACGGAGGAGACAGGTGGTCACTGAATACTGAGGACGGAGGAGACGGGCGGTCACTGAATACTGAGGACAGAGGAGACGGGAGGTCACTGAATACTGAGGACGGAGGAGACGGGCGGTCACTGAATACTGAGGACGGAGGAGACGGGAGGTCACTGAATACTGAGGACGGAGGAGACGGGCGGTCACTGAATACTGAGGACGGAGGAGACGGGCGGTCACTGAATACTGAGGACGGAGGAGACGGGTCTTTTGTTTATTCACTTTGTATTTTGCTAATTGATTATGTTTATTATCACTTCTATTTCTGAAGCTTCCTTCTCTGCAGCATTTTTTCCACACCTGCCTAAACAATATTTTTTTCACAGCACTGTATATATATATATATATATACAGTACTCGTATTTATATCCCCCATATCCGCAGCCGTTTCTCAGCAGACGCCTCCCCCCACCCATATCGTGAAATGACTGCGCTGGAGGAGCTTTGTGTCTGATCCTCGTCTTCCTGCATCACGAGCCCCTCTAAGCTCCACACGTGTGATGTGGTTTTTACATTGAAGCGATGGCTCTACTGCACCGAAAATACAGAAATATGACTGATCAGAATTTCCATTTTAATTAATATCAGCCGAACAGGCCGAGAACACACGGTCCTGATCCACTCTGCGTCATGAGACAAATATCTGCGAGATCTCTTCTCCAGGGGTCAATATCCATCAATATCCTCCAATAATTACAGTGACCCCATTAATGAGCCCCCTGAGGCCTATCACAGGAGAGATCGTGCCCAGTAGATCAGCTGGTTGGGGGAGGGGGGTTCTTGAAAATTAGACAGCGCCACACATTGTGTAGTGGCTGTGAGTGGTACTGCAGCTCTGTCACATACAAGTGAATAAAGGATTTGATATTGACGATTGCTGCTAAACATCAACCATTGATATTAATACCCCTTTCCAAAACTTTCCTGGCGCAGGGTCCATTCACTCCGTCCCATACAATCATGATTATATCCTGCAACAAAGATGAGTGACACGGCCCTTTGGAGATATCACACGTGAGTCAGTGTTACAAAGAAGACGTCGCCTGCGGATATATGTGATGGATACTTCTACTATTCAGATTTATAATTGTTTTTCATGGACAAATATGGTAAAATTTGAAAATAATGTTTGCCATATACACACATCAATAAATGCAAAACTACAACTCCCAGCAAGCCCTGACCGCAGGATGACGTAGCGTATGATATAACAATGAGGAGTATAAAGTGAGGGTTATCATTATATTACATACTATACGAGCTGAAGAAAGTGCAGTAAACATCACCATACCCCCGCCCCCCGGTGTGGACCAGTATATAACTCATAGGTGGGATACGCATTACGATTCTTGTTGTAAAGCATCAAGGATTATATTTTAAGAAAAAAAAATCCTTTAAAGGCTGAAAAGAAAATAATAATAATAATAGTAATAATAATAATAATAATAATAATAAAACAACCAACAAGACAATTCCATCTTTGCCTGCCTGCTGATTCTGTGCCTGCCTGCTGATTCTGTGCCTGCCTGCTGACTCTGTACCTGCCTGCTGGCTCTGTGCCTGCCTGCTGACTCTGTGCCTGCCTGCTGACTCTGTGCCTGCCGACTCTGTACCTGCCTGCTGACTCTGTGCCTGCCTGCTGACTCTGTACCTGCCTGCTGACTCTGTGCCTGCCTGCTGACTCTGTACCTGCCTGCTGACTCTGTGCCTGCCTGCTGACTCTGTGCCTGCCTGCTGACTCTGTACCTGCCTGCTGACTCTGTGCCTGCCTGCTGATTCTGTACCTGCCTGCTGACTCTGTGCCTGCCTGCTGATTCTGTACCTGCCTGCTGACTCTGTGCCTGCCTGCTGGCTCTGTGCCTGCCTGCTGATTCTGTGCCTGCCTGCTGGCTCTGTGCCTGCCTGCTGACTTTGTGTCTGCTTGCTGACTCTGTACCTGCCTGCTGACTCTGTGCCTGCCTGCTGATTCTGTACCTGCCTGCTGGCTCTGTGCCTGCCTGCTGATTCTGTGCCTGCCTGCTGATTCTGTGCCTGCCTGCTGGCTCTGTGCCTGCCTGCTGATTCTGTACCTGCCTTCTGACTTTGTGCCTGCCCTCTGACTCTGTGCCTGTCTGCTGATTCTCTGCCTGCCTGCTGATTCTGTACCTGCCTGCTGACTCTGTGCCTGCCTGCTGACTCTGTACCTGCCTGCTGGCTCTGTGCCTGCCTGCTGACTCTGTGCCTGCCGATTCTGTGCCTTCCTGCTGACAGTTTCCACATATAACATTTAACATCTTTTTGAACTGTTCTATTTTTCCTGCTCTAATATAAAGTCGGACGCCTCCACGCTGATCGTACATTAAACGGAAAATCTTATGACGAAGCTTCAAACCCCTCTAAAGAAAAGAGAAAAATACACCCCCTGAATCAGAAAAGACAAAAACACGAGTATATGATAAAGATTTACCTGGCGGATCCCTGCGATCAAGATGAGGATGGAAATTATATGAGCGAAGAACATGGCGTCTCTGCGGAAGAAGGAGAAAAATGAGCACAGACCAGAGTAGTGTGAACACGGCGCTCAGGCGGCCACATCCAGCTCATCCGTGGCCAGAAAGGATCAAGTCAAACGTGGCTACAACAGCACATACAACTACTATAACATATACACACACTATATATATATATATATATATATATATATATATAAATATATATATCCTCCCAGGCTCCTGTCGGTAGACCCCGCTGCATCAAATTACGCCTCGCTCTAAACTAAGCATGCTGACTATAGGGGGAAATACGCAGAAATGGCGTCCAGGCGGTGCTCCCCCACACCCCCCCGCGTCCGTTCTGCACCATATTGTCACTGATGGCTCATGCCGCTGTAATGTCGCGGGCTCATCGCCTGTGAATGAGCTCTTGGGTAATTAAATCCAAACCAACATTTATTTATTAAAGTATCAAAATGTTTCCACATAATAGTAACAAGCTAATTCTGAACATTCCGTGCAGTTTAACCCTTTACTGTCCAGTGATAATTTACTAGTGATATATTTTGCAGCACAGGGACAAAAAAAAGGAAGAAAAATTAACCCCCTCTGCCTTGGACTTTAAGCACACGGGAAGTTTTTGAAACCAAATCCTAAAAAGGTAAAAGTAAGGGGAAAACAGATACATTTATTTCTTGTTGGATCCACTTCTGGCTTTGGCTCCAAAAAAAAGCAAAAAAAAAGCCCCAAAACTGCGCATAACCCCGTCCTAAAATCTGTAATAAGCCATCTGCAATAAAGTCTGCTCCATCTGTTTAAAAGTGCAGCAGGATCGGAGGAGCCTTGTACTCACCTGAGTCTCAGGTCCAGTCTACACTGCAGAGCCCCGTCCTGAGCTGCTCACACTGCAGGTGTCATGTCGGAGAGCAGCGTTGCTCTGTCACACTGATCATCGCGTCTCATTAAGTCACAGTCATTCAGAAACTTTAATTCTTTCAACCACAAGTCAGTGAAGTCCTCCCCCCGGCAGATATTGGTTATCACACGCTGGCAGCTACTCAACTCAATACTTCAAGTCTGATTCATGACTGTGTGAATACACGAAGGATAAAGAGGACCCCTGTACAAGAACTGTATCCGGACCCCTGTATAAGAACTGTATCCGGACCCCTGTATAAGAACTGTATCGGACCCCTGTATAAGAACCGTATCTGGATCCCTGTACAATAACTGTATCTGGACCCCTGTATAAGAACTGTATCCGGACCCCTGTATAAGAACTGTATCCGGACCCCTGTACACGAACTGTATTCAGACCCCTGTATAAGAACTGTATCCGAACCCCTGTACACGAATTGTATCCTGACCCCTGTACAAGAACTGTATCCTGACCCCTGTATAAGAACTGTATTTGGACCCCTGTATAAGAACTGTATCTGGACCACTGTGCAAGAACTGTAACCGGACCCCTGTATAAGAACCGCATCTGGACCCCTGTACAAGAACTGTATCCAGACCCCTTTACAAAAACTGTCTGCAGACCCCTGGCCAGCAACAGTATCCGTACCCCTGTGCAAGAACAGTATCCAGACCCCTGTATAAGAACTGCATCCAGACCCCTGTGCAGGAAACATATCCGGACCCCTGAGTCCCTGATCACTGACGGACACAGACTGAAGAGGCCCCTGTTCAAGGACAATATATGGGCCCTTTTCAGTCCAAATAATTCCTCCTGCTTTGGAGGTGGTCTTCGGCCCCCTGACCTTTTGGGCCCCTGTGTGGCCGCACACGTTGCACCAATGATATGTCCGTCCCTGTCTTTGATAACTCATCGTATTAGTGAAGCAATTGTGAGCCGTGTAGTTCATCAGCTCAGGCCCTTTCGTGCAGTCTCAGGGACACTTGCAGGCTGCTCCCTACTGATGTTCTGGCCGTGACCTCCTCTTCCGTGGACCCTTGTGCAGCTGCCCCTATATAAGTCCAGGGGTTGTGTTGTATAGCTGCACTCTTTTCAGCTAATGTCTTCTCCTCGTCATGTCATCATCACTGATCAATAATTTGCCATTTTCACTCATTTCCTTCCCCAAATGGGAGAGAAAAAAAAAAGTCTTATCGCAATATACTTTTTGTTCTTATTCTAGTTTTCCACATCTCTGCTTGCTGTCATTCAATAGAGACTTTTATTGTTTTCCACCAGCAAATAGAAATGTGTCCTGGTCGTGTGATGCGTGGTGATTACTGCAGAAGAGATGACAGAGCAATGGTGGGAGCCATATTCAAAGTTTCTTCTAAGTATCATTGAATCTAATTGTATCGTTTCGATACTACGAACAGGTTAAAAAGTCTGAAGCTGAGATTTGGCAAACATGGCCCGGACTGTTGTATGGCCCTGTGCCGCTATACTGAGGGGGGGTGGGGAGTGTGGCATCGCACATGGGGGGTCCACCATGGTTTTGGGTGAGCTGTGCGTTGGTATATAGGTCTGTGATAGAAGACGTGTGTAGAGGGGGCAGCAGATGGCATGGGGTGGCACAGAGCATGGTGATGCGTTTGGAGCCACTGCTGCTGTCTCTCTGAGTCGCACCGCTGTACGGTGGTGTTATACTTCTGTCCTTCGGTGTCGGATTGTTGTCCCTTGGTGTCAGACTGTTGGCCCCTCAGTATTGGACCGCTGTCCCTTACTGTCGGACCCCTGGCCCCTCGGTGTCGTACTGCTGTCCCTTCAAGTCAGACCACTGGCCCCTTGGTGTCGGACTGATAGCTCCTCGATGTTGGACCGCTGACCCCTCGGTGTCGGACCGCTGTATGTTGGTTTAGTACTAGTGTCCCTTGGTTTCGGACCGCTGTTCCTCGGTGTCGCAACGCTGGCCCCTCGGTGTTGGACCACTGGCCCCTTGGTGTTGGACCGCTGTCCCTCAGTGTTGGACCGCTGGCCCCTTGGTGTTGGACCGCTGCCCCTCAGTGTTGGACCGCTGGCCCCTTGGTGTTGGACCGCTGTCCCTCGGTGTTCTCTGCACTGACCGCTCCTGATGCTGCTGTTTGGGTTTTGCTTCCCAGCGGCTGAGAACGTTTACTTCTTCGCCCAGGGTCCCCCGTACCCAGCTGATCTGCCCTTATCGGGATATGTTGGGAGTTGTAGTCTCACATTTGCTGCTGTTGTGTTGGAAATGAGTGAGAGTTCAGCTGCGGCGGTGACATCAACCACTGTCTAGGAAAAGGAAACTGAGTGGGTGCAGATTCTCGTACAGTGCGTACAGTGTGCGCCGGACAAGTGCGAGACCTCAGGCGCCAATTCCCAGCAGGGTCAGGATATTAAAGGGGAAGGGGCACTGTGGTAGCAAAACTCCAGGATAGTGCCAAAGCGGGGCACAATGGAAGAGGAGGTAAAGCTTCTTATAATTGGTGGAGTCCTGCCTGACCCAAACTGGGAAGAAGCCAAAACGGTGGAGGTAGTGTGACAGGGCGATGTTCTGCAGTGATGAGTCGAAGTCCTAAAGAGTGATGTTCTGCAGAGTGATGAAGCATTGTCCTGCAGCGTGGCCGTGCAATGTCCTTCAGCGTGGCCGTGCAATGTCCTGCAGCGTGGCCGTGCAATGTCCTGCAGCGTGGCCGTGCAATGTCCTGCAGCGTGGCCGTGCAATGTCCTCCAGCGTGACCGTGCAATGTCCTGCAGCGTGGCCGGGCAATGTCCTCCAGCGTGGCCGTGCAATGTCCTTCAGCGTGGCCGTGCAATGTCCTCCAGCGTGGCCGTGCAATGTCCTGCAGCGTGGCCGTGCAATGTCCTGCAGCGTGGCCGTGCAATGTCCTGCAGCGTGGCCGTGCAATGTCCTGCAGTGTGGCCGTGCAAAATTCAGTGTGTTATGTGTATACAGGGGTATTAATGTCGTGGCTGATCGTGTACAGGCCATTGCCTGCCTGCAGTCCGCCATGTTTCTGCACGGTGAGGGGGGCTGGGGAGAGGGCAATGTTTCTGCACGGTGAGGGGAGCTGGGGAGAGGGCAATGTCTCCGCACGGTGAGGGGGGCTGCGGAGAGGGCAATGTCTCCGCACGGTGAGGGGGGCTGGGGAGAGGGCAATGTCTCCGCACGGTGAGGGGGGCTGGGGAGAGGGCTATGTCTCCGCTTGGTGAGGGGGGCTGGGGAGAGCGCAATGTCTCCGCACGGTGAGGGGGGCTGGGGAGAGGGCAATGTCTCCGCACGGTGAGGGGGGCTGGGGAGAGGGCAATGTCTCCGCACGGTGAGGGGGGCTGGGGAGAGGGCAATGTCTCCGCACGGTGAGGGGGGCTGGGGAGAGGGCAATGTCTCCGCACGGTGAGGGGGGCTGCGGAGAGGGCAATGTCTCCGCATGGTGAGGGGGGCTGGGGAGAGGGCAATGTCTCCGCACGGTGAGGGGGGCTGGGGAGAGGGCAATGTCTCCGCACGGTGAGGGGGACTGGGGAGAGGACAATGTCTCCGCACGGTGAGGGGGGCTGGGGAGAGGGCAATGTCTCCGCACGGTGAGGGGGGCTGGGGAGAGGGCAATGTCTCCGCACGGTGAGGGGGGCTGGGGAGAGGGCAATGTCTCCGCACGGTGAGGGGGGCTGCGGAGAGGGCAATGTCTCCGCATGGTGAGGGGGGCTGGGGAGAGGGCAATGTCTCCGCACGGTGAGGGGGGCTGGGGAGAGGGCAATGTCTCCGCACGGTGAGGGGGACTGGGGAGAGGACAATGTCTCCGCACGGTGAGGGGGGCTGGGGAGAGGGCAATGTCTCCGCACGGTGAGGGGGGCTGGGGAGAGGGCAATGTCTCCGCACGGTGAGGGGGGCTGGGGAGAGGACAATGTCTCTGCATGGTGAGGGGGGCTGGGGAGAGGGCAATGTCTCCGCACGGTGAGGGGGACTGGGGAGAGGACAATGTCTCCGCACGGTGAGGGGGGCTGGGGAGAGGGCAATGTCTCCGCACGGTGAGGGGGGCTGGGGAGAGGGCAATGTCTCCGCACGGTGAGGGGGGCTGGGGAGAGGACAATGTCTCTGCATGGTGAGGGGGGCTGGGGAGGGTCCTCACACTTTGAATGACAAAGGTCCTATCTAATGGAGGGGCAGGAGAATCTGAGTGACTGGGTGACAGATAACACTGCCAATGAGTGCCAAGATGGTTGACATGGATAATGGCCGGCCGGGCGGTCCCTCGTCCATAGCAATGTGGAGCGCAGAGAGCGGCAGACATGGAGGTAAGACCTCAGGAGCGCTGAACTTTTCACGTCCGGTCCATTTATCGCCCAGATGACTATTCGTTGTGTTTTTGTCTGGGGCACGGCATCGGCTCCTGTAAAGGTCGGTGAGATTCGGGGACTTCACCTGTTCAGTGAGAGCCGCGTGCCGTCTGCCATGAAAAGGGCACGGGTTTGTAGGTGGAGGGAGGGGGCGGCACATGAAGGGGACTCGGCTCCAGAGCTGACGATTCATGTCACATCAGGGTGAGAAAACATCGTGACGTAGAAGCCGATGTACGACGTCTCCCACCCCCACAGACACTTTCCAGGACCCTCGTTCTGCTCCTCCGGCAGTGCGCAGATATCGCCATCTTATCCCCTCTGTCGTCACTGCACTCGCCCCCGCTTACACGTAATGGGCCGGATCGTTACGCTGCACATATGGCCGCCCTCGGATCCCACCGCAGACGGACCCCAAACAAGTCTCATCAGAGGAATATAATGGAGCCTCAGATGTACCGACATCTTCTATGGGGCCGCCGGCCCTCCCCAACTTATGGGCCCCATACCAGTGACGCGGCCTCCCTCTATTGGCGGTACCGGAGATCGACGCTCTGAGCCGAAATCACTGCAGCCAGTGGATAATGCGGTGGTGTGGATGAACACGGGTCCACCTTTTTTATTGGGGGGGGGGGGGGGGTTAGATCTAAATTTGCACCATGCCGTTAACACACAGCAGTAAACAGGAGCCGCGAATATTACAGTAAAGTCACAATATACTAGCGACTTATTAGGGAGAGAAGAATCGGCAGCGGCAAAGGAGCCACCGCCAGGGATAATGACAGTGTCCCTTACATATAACATAATGTGATGCCACGATATAATCTGCATACTCCGCTGAAGAATACACATACCACCCTGTGCACGCACACACACAATGCCAGACACTGAAAGCGCATGCTGGGAGTCGTAGTGACTACAAGCTGCAGCTGGATCCAGGGAATCGCCACTTTCTCTCCATCTCCTATAGGGAAACTGCTCACAATGCAATTCCCTAATACATGGCATATACAGTGTGTCGCAGGTTCTCGGCTGCGCACCATTTACGGGAGCTGCAGACTCTGAATTTACTGGATGATTTTACGCAAAAAGATAAAACGACCAAATGAACGAGTAGAACAGAAAGCGGCGGATTCTAGGAACATGACTTTTCTATTTGTTTCCTGTAAAGCGCTTCTGGGTTATTACTATTCCCACCCCTCCCCCAGTATTAATGACGATAAGGCTGCGGGGTTTAGAAAAGCTGCACTGACAACCGTCTGATGAGATCGCTCCAGCAGCAGTTATCACCCAGCTTTCCCGGGGACCTGAATGGCACATCTGCCTAGTGCTGCAATCCTGCTATCTCCAGGATCTGTACAGGAGCCTGGGAAAGTAGAGTGCCAATGCTTTGGAAAGTCTAACGCCGTGCACTCGAATTATCACCCAACTTTCCAGGAGCAGAAAAGATGAATGGGACGACAAACACTTTAATTTTACTTTCGTTCTCGCGGGATGGAAATGCTGTGGATTTGCAAATGGAAAATCCAATTTTGAACTAATCTGATATTTTGTGGAAGTCTTCTGCCCGAAAAAACGAACCTGCAGAGCAGCGCTCCAAAATTCTGCTGCAGATTTTAACTCCTTTTAATGTGGAGCGGTGAAATCTGCCGTGACGTCCGAGTGTTACAAGCGCAGATTCTTCTACAGATTTCCTATATCTCCACATATATCACCCAAGACTCACTAAAAGTTAGGATATTCGGCTTTCGGGTGAAATTTATAGAGGATCCTACAAAGACCTCTGACCTTTTCAGGTGAAGTTAATGTGACCTTCTCTAATCTTTTGGATGCTCATGTCCAACTGTTCAATGTGTCAGGACTTTTTGCACAAGTTGCTAATCTCTAACAAGGAGCTTAATGGCAAAATCACTACAGGTGTTTGATCCATGAATCCCCCAATACATTTTGGGGTTCCGTTAAAATTAGTATTTACAGTCCTCCTCATCACGCTGATCACATTTTGACATCATGAGACCAAGACGACACCTAACAAAGACTAAAGTGGCCACTAAGCTTAGAGTGTCGCCAGCAGGTTGTACAGAGATACGGAGAGACTGGAAGAGTCACAGAAAGGCAGAGAAGTGGTCACTGAGCTTAGAGTGTCACCAGCATGTTGTACAGAGATACAGAGAGACTGGAAGAGTCACAGAAAAGCAGAGAAGTGGCTACTGAGCTTAAAGCGTCACTGAGTGTCATCAGCAGGTTGCACAGAGATACAGAGAGACTGGAAGAGTCACAGAAAGGCAGAGAAGTGGTCACTGAGCTTAGAGTGTCACCAGCAGGTTGTACAGAGACACATAGAGACTGGAAGAGTCCCTGAAAAGCAGAGAAGTGGCTACTGAGCTTAAAGCGTCACTGAGTGTCATCAACAGGTTGTACAGAGACTGGAAGAGTCACAGAAAGACAGAGAAGTGGTCACTGAGCTTAGAGTGTCACCAGCATGTTGTACAGAGATACGGAGAGACGAAGAGTCACAGAAAAGCAGAGAAGTGGTCACTGAGCTTAAAGCGTCACAGAGTGTCAGCAGCAGGTAATATAGAGACACGGAGAGACTGGAAGAGTCACAAAAAGGCAGAGAAGTGGCTACTGAGCTTAAAGCGTCACAGTGTGATCAGCAGGTTGTACAGAGACACAGAGAGACTGGAAGAGTCACTGAAAAGCAGAGAAGTGGTCACTGAGCTTAAAGCGTCACAGAGTGTCACCAGCAGGTAGTATAGAGACACGGAGAGACTGGAAGAGTCACAAAAAGGCAGAGAAGTGGCTACTGAGCTTAGAGTGTCACCAACAGGTTGTATAGAGACACAGAGAGTCTGAATGAGCCACTGAAAAGCAGAGAAGAGGTCACTGAACGTAAAGTGTCACAGAGTGTCACCAGCAGGTTGTACAGAGACTGGAAGAGTCACAGAAAGGCAGAGAAGTCGCCACTGAGCTTAGAGTGTCACTAACAGGTTGTACAGAGACACAGAGAGACTGGAAGAGTCACTTTTTGTGAGAGATGTACTGTATATGGAAACTTTATGTCAGAAGTTTGGGTTTCTGCTGCAGATGAGCAGTGCTCACCGCTGCCGCCAACGCATATGTGGATCGGCCCAATTAAGTTCTAATCTGCCAGTGTTTCCTAATGGCGCTAATTATCTTTTTTTTTGGTTTTCTGGGCACAAATTGAGCTAAAATCTGGTCCATGTGGATAGAGACGTGTAGTAAAATCCCTATGATCTGACAGATCGGCACATGTCACGCTGACTAAAGGCAATCACAAAGCAATGGTGTCAGCGTCACACGCCCAGCAGGAGGCGCTGCCCGTCACATGTCGTATGGAAGGCCCAGCCGGTCACACGCCACGATGAGCATCCAGAGCGGTGTGACCCGGACACGTGCCCGTCCACAGGGAAACTAATACGTTTGTGTCTCTTGACTTTTCTGAAAAAGTTTTTGAGAAATTGATCACAAGTTTGGACTTTTTTTTTATTTCAAAATTTAAAAATATATAAAAACTGTTACAGACAAATATGAAAAATCTAAATGTAACAATCACCACAAAGTGTAGAAAGCACGGAAATGTAGATTAATACTTATAGAAAGTCACATATTATATAGTGTCTTATGAAGCCAATGGAGCTGCAGTACCCGACAGAACCTGCTGATGGAGGTGGCGCTGTTTTTGGAAGAAAGTGACAACATTGTTCCCATCCTGGGGTTTCCTTTTAAAGAAGCGATTGATGGCTGCTTCCTGCACCCACAGGTCCGGTTATACCGCGCGGGTGAGATCATTGCACCCGGCCATCAGCAGAGAAACATCATATAGAATAAAGGGAGACAAAAACTGGACTAAAAACAATGCCATTGTTTGATGCAGACCTGATACTTCTCACAGCAGAGTATTTGGTACTTTGTATCCAAACTAAGCATTTCTCTATGAGTAACGTACATAAGCAGCACAAACCTCTCTCCTGTCTGATAGTTTGTTACAATGTATCAGTGAAGGTGCGAATTTATTAAAGGGGCAGCGCCTCAGCAGACCTGCCTGAATGAATCTGCCTCGATGTTATTACAAAGTGTCAGAGCTTATTATAACGTCTAATGTGGGTTTTTGGGAATATATTTTGGGTGGTCGGGTAATATCCGATGGGCGCGGGTCCGGCTCTGGAGGTGGTTTTCCGTTTACTTAACGTTCCTGTGATGGAAGGCGATGGATCGGGACAGGTTCAGCAGATTGTCAGACGTCGCCCGTGACGCGAAGTACGAAGAAGCGTCCTGGGGATAGAGGAATTTAGGAGGCGTCAGCAGCAATCACATGAGAAGTGCGCCCCCTAGTGGAGAAGCTGCGCGGGGAAATTAATGGCGCATTCTCTTACCGCGCTCACGATTCTGGGTGGAGTCATCATTTTTGGCTCAGTCGAGGTTTTCAGGTCCAGACTGGTGACTTTGAGGTCGCAGGACGGCACAGAATTCTCCCATCCGGCTAAACAATGCTAAAAAAAAAGAATCAAATTGTCTTTTCAGGGAGGAAGGAGATTAACTCTAGCGCCGCCTATTGCAAGTAGCAATCCTAAAAGTCAAAAGTGGTCCTTTAACGAGCCTTTTCATATGACATAGGATTTATGCCAGATCAGAACCCCAATTTGCAAACACGGTGTTTAGGGGTGATTGCCCCTCGTCAGTGCAAAGTATGAGATCTGATGATCTGGCTGTATGAGAAGCTCTAGAGAAAAAAAAACAAACAAATCAAATATCGTAAAACATTGACATAAGCTGCTGCGGCACTACTGGACCTGTGGCACTACTGGACCTGTGGCACTACTGGACCTGTGGCACTACTGGACCTGCGGCACTACTGGACCTGCGGCACTACTGGACCTGCGGCACTACTGGACCTGCGGCACTACTGGACCTGCGGCACCACTGGACCTGCGGCACCACTGGACCTGCGGCACCACTGGACCTGCGACACCACTGGACCTGCGACACCACTGGACCTGCGACACCACTGGACCTGCGGCACTACTTGACATACAGCATCACAGGACCTACAGCGTCCAGTTGTACTGCACCACTGGACCTGCAGTACAGTACTACTGGATCTGCGGCACCACTGGACCTGTAGCGCAGTACCACTGGACCTGCAGTACCACTGCCTATGAGGCACCAGTGGACCTGTGGCACCGCTGGATCGTCAGCACTGCTTGACCTGCAGTACAGTGCTACTGGACCTGAGGCACCGCTGGATCTGCAGCTCTACTACTGCACCTGCAGCATCCGGTTGTATAGTAGAAAGTTTCCATTCACTGACAGGAAACAGATCTTGGAAAGTCTTCAGAAAGACAGAATGCACGCTACAAAAAATAAATGGCTGTATCCCATTAACGTTGAAAATTTAGAGTCCACAGGGAACGGCCGGAGGCGACTTACCGAGGGCAGGGCGAGGCTGTCCGTGGGGTCGAAGCTTTTCCTCCTGTGCGCCCGGTACTTGTACGGTGGGAGCAGCGTGCTACGGGGGATGCTCACCCTAAAACACAGGAGGCTAAGAACATGACAAGGCTCCTGCACAGACATTTAAAGGGCCGGTACACCTGTGAACCAGGTTATCTGTGAGGATCCATCCCACCACATGACTCCCAAGATAATCAGAATGGACAATACATTCCCGGATATCTGCACCTTTGCATTTGTTATATTATTTTCACACATTAAAATAGAAATTTTGCAAATAGTTTTTATGAAAACCCTTCCCCGTTTTGTGTACACAGCTCCTCTGCTGACCGATGTGGCTAATTAAACCTTTATCTGTGCGCTATTTCTCATGGATGATGTCGCCTGTATCCACGGCAACTCATACGTCTGCACAGGAGCTGCAAACACAGAACGGCAGCAGATTTTTAATACCCAGTGGCTTTATTTTGTATATAATATCCCTGGTTGTAGACGTTTCCGCTCCCGTCACCTCCAGTGTTCCCACAGCGCCTTGTACTGGGCGAGGGGACAGTTCACCCACCGGATAAACGCCGGCTCTTCTAAGACGTGTCGTCCGCCCCGGCGCTTCTTACACACGGGACACGCAGGTTCTGCACCCACCGGGGATGTAAACAGTCGCTGATTCACTCGGTAGCAGTATACACCTGATACACAGAAACGGAAAGGCAGCTGTGAGCAGAGCGCCCTCCAGATACTCCCCTCTAAAAGCTGCAAAAAGTGTCCTCACACTGATGAGTGTCCATCGAGATGTCCAGATCTTCTACCGACGAGTCCTGGACCCCGGATCTGAAGAGACAATCATTTCTTATACATAGTAGAGAATTGCTTAAAAATGTAATTCCCCAAATATAGAGCATGTATAACCGGAGCCGATCAGGAGTGATCTGATAATAGGAGGCAAATGTCAGACCGTGACTAATAACAATGGGTCTCCGTTGCCTGAGTGAGGAGGACGAGGAAATTGCTTGCAAGGCAATTCCAGAGAAATCTTGTTTCTCGTTACCTGCAGTACCACTTCTCACCATTGCTGCAGGGACCTACTTTCCATAGACAGCAATGCAACAGCGCCCCCATCGCTGCACACCTGATTCACCACTATGGACTCACTCTGTAAAATACTCGTGGGCACACTCCTCCCGATTCACGCGGCGGAATTCACTGATCTCTGAGAAAAACTGGTCAGATTTATTGGTGATGGGGGACTTCACCTCCAAGAGTCCTGGAGAAGAGAGGGTTAATGGTAGTAAAGGGGGAAACATATAGATTGTAGTAACCTCTTCCCACCATGGACAATTTTTTTTTTTTTGCCATAGTGAACTGGCGCCCCTCCCGCCCATAGGTTGTGTCAGGTACTGCAGCTCAGCACCACTGTAGTGATTGGAGACAGGGTGCAGTACCAGGCACAGCCTGTGGGCAGGGGTGGCGCCTTTTCCTATAGACCCCCGATAACTGGTCCTCAGGAGGTGGCGCTAGTTCTGTCCATACATACTGACCCGCTATCCAGTCATATCCCAGCAGCGGGCGAGAAGACCACCGTGGCTCCAGGGAAGGGGGCTCATCATCGCACAGGAAGGTGACGCGCCCCAAATCTCTCTGCAAGAAGAAGCGACAGTGACCTTCTAATGTCAGGGGGAGATCGGCGGCCGCTCGGGGCCCCGTCATTTCTGAGAAGGAAAGTCTTAGTCAGTATTTGCAGAATGAGAGCGAGACCCCAGAATGAGTCACGTCGGCCCCCCGCCTGCCTGCAAATCACTCAATGCAACTGCTGATACCTCGGCCTTAAAGCTGCAGCGCACTGATAGTGACAGACGCAGGACTGCTCTGGGGAGAAATGGGATTTAAAGGCATAGGGACAGATTTACCAGAGCTATAGCGCGGCGTGAAGGGTTAAAGGGGCACTGCACTCCCCCGGCTCCTGTCACCAGCACAGCTCCCCGGGGAAAGAAAGGGTTAAAGCACTAATCACATTCATAACCCTGAAAGTGTGATATGAGCTCGTTAACAGGAAACGCTCCAAGAGCTGAAATCACACAGAACATCAGCGTCTTCACCAGAAAAATCAGTCAGAGAGCGGCCGGAGAGTCGTGTCTGCTTCCAGGAAAGAGGTCTGACAACTACTGCAAGCACCAGTACAGGCCCCAGAGTTGTCAGACGTCTTCTACCTTTATCATTGCAAGATCAGGACCCCAGGAAAGTAGGGAGACGAGATCAGGACCCCGGGAAAGTAGGGAGACGAGATCAGGACCTCGGGAAAGTAGGGCGACAAGATCAGGACCCCGGGAATGTAGGGCGACAAGATCAGGACCCCGGGAATGTAGGGCGACAAGATCAGGACCCCGGGAATGTAGGGCGACAAGATCAGGACCCCGGGAAAGTAGGGCGACAAGATCAGGACCCCGGGAAAGTAGGGCGACAAGATCGAGACCCCGGGAATGTAGGGCGACAAGATCAGGACCCCGGGAATGTAGGGCGACAAGATCAGGACCGTGGGAAAGTAGGGCGACAAGATCAGGACCGTGGGAAAGTAGGGCGACAAGATCAGGACCGTGGGAAAGTAGGGCGACAAGATCAGGACCCCGGGAAAGTAGGGCGACAAGATCAGGACCCCGGGAAAGTAGGGCGACAAGATCAGGACCCCGGGAAAGTAGGGCGACAAGATCAGGACCCCGGGAAAGTAGGGCGACAAGATCAAGACCCCGGGAAAGTAGGGCGACAAGATCAGGACCGTGGGAATGTAGGGCGACAAGATCAGGACCGTGGGAAAGTAGGGCGACAAGATCAGGACCGTGGGAAAGTAGGGCGACAAGATCAGGACCCCGGGAAAGTAGGGCGACAAGATCAGGACCCCGGGAAAGTAGGGCGACAAGATCAGGACCCCGGGAAAGTAGGGCGACAAGATCAGGACCCCGGGAAAGTAGGGCGACAAGATCAGGACCCCGGGAAAGTAGGGCGACAAGATCAGGACCCCGGGAAAGTAGGGCGACAAGATCAGGACCCCGGGAATGTAGGGCGACAAGATCAGGATCCCGGGAATGTAGGGCGACAAGATCAGGATCCCGGGAATGTAGGGCGACAAGATCAGGATCCCGGGAATGTAGGGCGACAAGATCAGGATCCCGGGAATGTAGGGCGACAAGATCAGGATCCCGGGAATGTAGGGCGACAAGATCAGGATCCCGGGAATGTAGGGCGACAAGATCAGGATCCCGGGAATGTAGGGCGACAAGATCAGGATCCCGGGAATGTAGGGCGACAAGATCAGGACCGCGGGAATGTAGGGCGACGAGATCAGGATCCCGGGAAAGTAGGGCGACGAGATCAGGACCCCGGGAAAGTAGGGCGACGAGATCAGGACCTCGGGAATGTAGGGCGACAAGATCAGGACCTCGGGAATGTAGGGCGACAAGATCAGGACCTCGGGAATGTAGGGCGACAAGATCAGGACCCCGGGAAAGTAGGGCGCCAAGATCAGGACCCCGGGAATGTAGGGCGACAAGATCAGGACCCCAGGAATGTAGGGCGACAAGATCAGGACCCCAGGAATGTAGGGCGACAAGATCAGGATCCCGGTAAAGTAGGGCGACGAGATCAGGACCCCGGGAAAGTAGGGTGACAAGATCAGGACCCCGGGAATGTAGGGCGACAAGATCAGGACCTCGGGAATGTAGGGCGACAAGATCAGGATCCCTGGAATGTAGGGTGTTAAGATCAGGATCTTGGGAAAGTAGGGTGACAGCCATGGTCCCACCTGTGATGGCGGCCATATTAGAATATCAGAAGGGGGGTAATGAATTCCTACATTTCGGTCACAACAGAGGAGCCCCCTGAATCGACAGACGGGGGTGCGACCACTCGTTTGGAGTCATTACCTTGGAGCTTCGGTTCGGTGTCAGGAGAATAGATTTTGGGGTCCTCTGTTCTTTGCTCCGCAGGTTCCCGTCATCCTCTAACCGGTCCATATACTGAGGAGGGAAATCCATCGTGTCCCCCGAAGTGTCGGATTTGGGGTCAATCATTGTGGAGTTTAGGATGCTGATGCGTTTCACTGGAGAGCGCACCCTAATAACGTCCAGAGCAGAGTGCACCCCTCGACCGGACCCCACAAGGGTCACCATGGACGCTCCGAGTGGATGAGGCCCCCCAGGACAGGATGGTTTGGGGGGACACAGGGCTTTCCTGGCAGCGGAGGATGAACCCCGCGAGGTCTGCAGAGCTGGATCCTGACTTCTCCCACATCCGGCCAGTGTCGTTTTGGGTTTGCAGGTCTACATGAAGAAAGATGCAAGATCCAATACACATAACCTGCATTTGTGGTGCAGCTGCTGTTCTCTGTTATCAGTGTTTATAAGCTGCTTTTCTATCTGATGCCTCTACTTGTAGCCCTCTATAGGGACATGGTAAGGGAGCAACTCACAGGAACAGCTTAGAATATACCTCCAGAGCAGCATTCACAATTCTGCTGGCTACTATTGGATCACATGGGACATGGAGACCCCAGCAGACATTAATTTACTGTCTTCTTACTCAGTATGTGATAATGAGGGCAGAGGCAGCTTTCCCGAAATGTCAGAATTCAGCACTACAATCCTGATAACAATTATGACACAGAAAGTCACCAGAAAATCACCGGATTGCAGCTCTGGAGCCCGGACGCCGCATTCATCTGTGAGCCTACAGGTAATGCACAATTCTGTGTAATCACAACTGTGACCCCGAGCAACGAGCAGCACACGGCGCGACCTAGAAACAGCAGAACAATCCTGAACCCCAACCATACAACAGCCGGATCAGGGCACACAATCAATACAAAACATGTACACTGCACCAGCAGAATAGTGAGTGCAGCTCTGGAGTATAATGCAGGATATAGCTCAGAATCAGTAATGTATGTACACAGTGACTGCACCAGCAGAATAGTGAGTGCAGCTCTGGAGTATAATACAGGATGTAACTCAGGATCAGTAATGTAATGTATGTACACAGTGACTGCACAATCAGAATAGTGAGTGCAGCTCTGGCGTATAATACAGGAGGTAACTCAGGATCAGTAATGTATGTACACAGTGACTGCACAATCAGAATAGTGAGTGCAGCTCTGGAGTATAATACAGGATGTAACTCAGGATCAGTAATGTATGTACACAGTGACTGCACCAGCAGAATAGTGAGTGCAGCTCTGGCGTATAATACAGGAGGTAACTCAGGATCAGTAATGTATGTACACAGTGACTGCACAATCAGAATAGTGAGTGCAGCTCTGGAGTATAATACAGGATGTAACTCAGGATCAGTAATGTATGTACACAGTGACTGCACCAGCAGAATAGTGAGTGCAGCTCTGGAGTATAATACAGGATGTAACTCAGGATCAGTAATATATGTACACAGTGACTGCACAATAAGAATAGTGAGTGCAGCTCTGGAGTATAATACAGGAGGTAACTCAGGATCAGTAATGTATATACACAGTGACTGCACCAGCAGAATAGTGAGTGCAGCTCTGGAGTATAATCCTGTAACTCAGGATCAGTAATGTAATGTATGTACACAGTGACTGCACCAGCAGAATAGTGAGTGCAGCTCTGGAGTATAATACAGGATGTAACTCAGGATCAGTAATATATGTACACAGTGACTGCACAATAAGAATAGTGAGTGCAGCTCTGGAGTATAATACAGGAGGTAACTCAGGATCAGTAATGTATATACACAGTGACTGCACCAGCAGAATAGTGAGTGCAGCTCTGGAGTATAATCCTGTAACTCAGGATCAGTAATGTAATGTATGTACACAGTGACTGCACCAGCAGAATAGTGAGTGCAGCTCTGGAGTATAATACAGGAGGTAACTCAGGATCAGTAATGTATGTACACAGTGACTGCACCAGCAGAATAGTGAGTGCAGCTCTGGAGTATAATACAGGAGGTAACTCAGGATCAGTAATGTATGTACACAGTGACTGCACCAGCAGAATAGTGAGTGCAGCTCTGGAGTATAATACAGGAGGTAACTCAGGATCAGTAATGTATGTACACAGTGACTGCACCAGCAGAATAGTGAGTGCAGCTCTGGAGTATAATACAGGAGGTAACTCAGGATCAGTAATGTAATGTACTGTATGTACACAGTGACTGCACCAGCAGAATAGTGAGTGCAGCTCTGGAGTATAATACATGAGGTAACACAGGATCAGTAATGTAATGTATGTACACAGTGACTGCACCAGCAGAATAGTGAGTGCAGCTCTGGAGTATAATACAGGAGGTAACTCAGGATCAGTAATGTATGTACACAGTGACTGCACCAGCAGAATAGTGAGTGCAGCTCTGGAGTATAATACAGGAGGTAACTCAGGATCAGTAATGTATGTACACAGTGACTGCACCAGCAGAATAGTGAGTGCAGCTCTGGAGTAGTACAGGGGATATATGAGGGATAATCTCACTGTGATGTTGCGGTCAGTGAATCGCTGCGTCTTCAGCTCCTCGCGGTTCACTTTCAGCTTCTCCAGTAGAGCCTTGTTCAGACTCCGCAGCTCCTCCAGGCGATCGGACATTTTCTATTATTTCTTTCCAGTCTCTGGACGTCACCATCTGTAAGACACAGGCCGGCATCGTGTCACCGTCGCCCCGGACGCGGCACTGCACCTCCCAGGGACACCGTCACGCTGGGAGTTGTAGTCCACCAGTACATATGCCATGAGTCTCCCCGGCACCAGACTCCCGGGAGCAGAGCCGCGGTGGAGGCCCGGACGCCGCCATGCTGGATATCACTCAGCTTTGGCCGCAAAGACTGATAGGACAATATAAACGTCCTGCGATGATCCAGACGGATAAGCCCTTTAATGATTACCCAGCAGGCACCGGGCCAGGAGCGGACACGTGTCCGGGAGCTCAGTACATAACACATACACGGACCTGTCCTTACTCCCCCGGAACCTCGCACGCAGCCCCTCCGGCTCCCGCCTCACGATCCCCGGGGAACTCCGAGCTCAGGCTCCGGCAGAGAAAGGAACCTCCAGCCGCGGTATCCCGGCGCCCCCTACAGGTTACACAACGTAATACAGTATTCCTTAAAGCGGCGCCGCTGGTCACCGGGTATTGTAGTTCGACGTGTGTTAGAAAAATAATGCCACTTTAAGAGTAATTCGAAGTCTATCCACGTGACTTATAGTGACACCGCTGATTGGTCAGATTAAAACCGCGTCTGTTCCCGCGTTACGTGAGACGTCGCTTCATCAGTAGCCATGGCAACTGACACAGCTGTCAATCACTAAACTCTAAGTACAGAACGTGATAAAACGTGGGAAAGATCCACAGCGACTCCAGGAATACAATAATGGCATGTATTATACTCCAGAGCTGCACTCACTATTCTGCTGGTGCAGTCACTGTGTACATACATTACTGATCCTGAATTACCTCCTGTATTATACTCCAGAGCTGCACTCACTATTCTGCTGGTGCAGTCACTGTGTACATACATTACTGATCCTGAATTACCTCCTGTATTATACTCCAGAGCTGCACTCACTATTCTGCTGGTGCAGGCACTAAGTACATACATTACATTGCTGATCCTGAATTACCTCCTGTATTATACTCCAGAGCTGCACTCACTATTCTGCTTGTGCAGGCACTATGTACATACATTACATTGCTGATCCTGAGTTATATCCTGTATTATACTCCAGAGCTGCACTCACTATTCTGCTGGTGCTGCCACTGTGTACATACATTACTGATCCTGAGTTACCTCCTGTATTATACTCCAGAGCTGCACTCACTATTCTGCTGGTGCTGCCACTGTGTACATACATTACTGATCCTGAGTTACCTCCTGTATTATACTCCAGAGGTGCACTCACTATTCTGCTGGTGCAGTCACTGTGTACATACATTACTGATCCTGAGTTACCTCCTGTATTATACTCCAGAGCTGCACTCACTATTCTGCTGGTGCAGGCACTATGTACATACATTACATTGCTGATGCGGAGTTTTGTCTTGTATTATACTCCAGAGCTGCGCTCACTATTCTGCTGGTGCTGTCACTATGTGTATATAAAAAAACCAACCAGAAGAGGAATTAAATCCTCCAATAGCTAAGCAATTACAGAAATATGGCAACAAAAGGAGCAAATCAATCTAATTTCCAATGATGGAGGGGAGCAATCGCTTGATGGTAAAATTGCACACTTGTGGCTTGCATAGGGCACTGTTCACACATGCAGGTTGACAGTATCTGGTAAGCAGCCTATTAGTTACACCCATCCTATTAGATGCAAGCGGGCTGCGCCAGTACTATATATATGTGCTCCATGCAGGGACAGTGACTATAGTATGCAAGGCCTAACATAAAGAGGCTGCATCCTGTATAAAATGTTCTGTGCAAGAGAATATATAAATATGAGGTATTGGTTGGTATTATGGCCATAGTACGGAAGCCCACAATCCACGTCACGGATCCTCATTCTTGTGGGTCCCTACACTAATATATATATGTATGTATGTATGTATGTATGTATGTATATACGTAACTGTGTACATACATTACTGATCCTGAGTTACCTCCTGTATTATACTCCAGAGCTGCACTCACTATTATGCTGGTGTGATCACTGTGTACATGCATTACATTACTGATCCTGAGTTACCTCCTGTATTATACTCCAGAGCTGCACTCACTATTATGCTGGTGTGATCACTGTGTACATGCATTACATTACTGATCCTGAGTTACCTCCTGTATTATACTCCAGAGCTGCACTCACTATTCTGCTGGTGCAGTCACTGTGTACATACATTACTGATCCAGAGTTACCTCCTGTATTATCCTCCAGAGCTGCACTCACTATTCTGCCGGTGTGATCACTGTGTACATATAAAAGCACAGACGAGGATTTAGTAAAGTCTTTATTTCAGTAATGTAGACCGGTTGCAGTCATGCACGTGACAAAATTAAATACATTCTAGAAAACAAGCCGTCTATAGTACAAGACCAGAAAATAAAGTGCTTCTCACCACGCGGCTGCGGAGCCTTCAAGCATCAGCTTCTCGATTCAAGTCAAATCATATTTGGCAACAAAAAGCATTCTATGCGGGGGAGGGGGGGAATCAGTGACGAGGACGGAGGACGGCGCCCGGCACTCATCTCATAGTGTTATTTGTACCCAGTGCAAGTTATAGTCTCCAGCCACCAATCAGAACAGGCTTAAAGGGGTCTTCTATTGGAGAACAATCAATAGATGATGCATTTTACTGGATTTTGATTAGATGATTGCAACTGCTGAGCACTATCTCAGCATCGCCCTCTGGTGGGTGCAGACTGCAGTACAACTATGTATAATTATAGGACTTCTATAGCAGGAGACCGCGAATGAGGGAAATATGCAGAAAAAAAATCCTGAATCCTCTTTTTTTTTTTTTTTAGAGATGACATTACACCAGGGCAGCAATAATGAAGCCACTCCCCCTTGGATAAAACCATGTAAACCAGTGATCTACAGCCAATTTATACGCCATCAGAGCCTGCTGAGATTTGTAGTTCTTCAACAGACGCATCTCAAAAAAGTAAAATGTGATCCCAGCGACACCGATGTGCAATAATCTAAAACATTCCAATATTATATAATTACTGATCTGCTGTAATGCCACAAACAAGACACAAGGGGGCGCGGGGGTCAGTGCACGAGCATCTCCCCTAGAACCTATAGACCCTTCATATAACATACGGGATCGGCGTGTAACGTTCCTCCACTTACATGAGCCCAGATCTTCCTATTCTGTGTCTGCAAATGGGACTGGGACCAGTACACACAGGGCGACCATAGCTCAGACTGGAGGGGACGGGGGGGTATAAGCAGCCACATATCCGGGGGCAAACGTGGTCAGACAATAAGGGGTAATTGATGGGAAATGCAGAATTGTACAGTAATAAATACGAGGATACATTAATACTGGGGATGGGCCCAGCAGTCCCATCAGTAGCCCATGACCAATGGACCAGAGCCCTGCAAAGGCCGACCATAGTCCGAGACCCCCGCAGCAGGACCCCCTAGGAGCATCGAGCTGTCTGTGACGAGGCCACTGAACCAGATAAATACGTTATTACACCCGTGAGGACATTTCTGATTGTTCCATGTTTTATGTGGATGAAGATTAATGGTGATATAATAAAACGTTCTGCAACTTTCTAATAAGCTGATTTCAGTCCCTTCTCACTGCCCAAAATCTCCGCAGCAAATGGGCCCGAATACAAGTCCTGACATAATAACCCGGCTACGACTAACCAACCCCCGACGGGGAGATGCAGTCAGGCTCAGTCATCACTTGTCTGTAAATATGTTTCCATTCACTGGAAGCAAGCAGAGATCTTAGAATTCATCTAAGCACTTTTCCATCATACAATCATGTCCCTTTAAATACATGTGAGTGATGGGATTGTCCCCAATGGCTGCAGCAAGAAAACCTCAATCCACATGAAAAACACATTATTTCCTTCTTTAAACAATCTCTAACATTGAAGAAACACAAAGACAAAAGCAGCAAGAAACGGGGAGAGTCCTTCATATCAGCCGCCCGGGATCACGGGACCCCCATATCAGCCGCCCGGGATCACGGGACCCCCATATCAGCCGCCCGGGATCACGGGACCCCCATATCAGCCGCCCGGGATCACGGGACCCCCATATCAGCCGCCCGGGATCACGGGACCCCCATATCAGCCGCCCGGGATCACGGGAGCCCCATATCAGCCGCCCGGGATCACGGGAGCCCCATATCAGCCGCCCGGGATCACGGGAGCCCCATATCAGCCGCCCGGGATCACGGGAGCCCCATATCAGCCGCCCGGGATCACGGGAGCCCCATATCAGCCGCCCGGGATCACGGGACCCCCATATCAGCCGCCCGGGATCACGGGAGCCCCATATCAGCCGCCCGGGATCACGGGACCCCCATATCAGCCGCCCGGGATCACGGGACCCCATATCAGCCGCCCGGGATCACGGGACCCCATATCAGCTGCCCGGGATCACGGGACATCTTGCATTTTGGCCAACGCTGCATTTTATAACTTCTTTTCAGGCCCTCATTATCGTCCCAGCATCCTTTGCAGCAGTACAGTGTGACGAGAAGCTGCGTACGATATAGGAGCCCAGAGATGGCAGTGATCAGAGAGTACAGAAGTCCCAGACAGTTCATGTAAACTATATGTATCAGAAGGACGGTCACGTCTGAGTGCGGTCACGTCTGAGTGCGGTGCAGGAGGTGTCGGGTCACATGACTATGGAGAAAGTGGTTATAGGAATTCCCGGTTGCTGGTGTTTCAGTGGTGCGGACCCCTCAGCTCTGCTCCAGGTACTGGTGGGTGAACATATTCAGTTCGCTGTCCAACCAACCAGCTTTATTTCTGGAAAAAAAACAAAACAATTTTGTAGAATTCAGCTCCCGAGTTATAATTGGAGCATTGTGTGATATAACTGGCTTCAATCTGGCTTCCAACCACATCATTCTACCGAAACTGCCCTAACCAAAGTCACCAATGATCTACTAACCGCCAAAGCCAAGCGAAACTACTCTATCCTCCTCCCTCCTGGACCTGTCCTCTGCCCTCTACACTACTCTGTCCTCCTCCTCCTGGACCTGTCCTCTGCCCTCTACACTACTCTGTCCTCCTCCTCCTGGACCTGTCCTCTGCCCTCTACACTACTCTGTCCTCCTCCTCCTGGACCTGTCCTCTGCCCTCTACACTACTCTGTCCTCCTCCTCCTGGACCTGTCCTCTGCCCTCTACACTACTCTGTCCTCCTCCTCCTGGACCTGTCCTCTACCCTCTACACTACTCTGTCCTCCTCCTCCTGGACCTGTCCTCTGCCTGCGACACAGTAGACCATTCCCTCCTACTACAGATTCTCTCATCTCTGGGCATCACAGACTTGGCCTTATTTTGGATTTCTTCGTACCTAACCGACCGAACTTTCAGCGTCTCCCATTCTCACACCACTTCCTCATCTCGCCCCTATCTGTCGGTGTCCCCCAAGGCTCAGTTCTTGGACCCCTGCTGTTCTCCATCTACACCTTCGGCCTGGGACAGCTCATAGAGTCCCACGGCTTCCAGTATCATCTCTATGCCGATGACACACAGATCTACCTCTCTGGACCTGACATTACCTCCCTACTAACCAGAATCCCACAATGTCTGTCTGCTATTTCATCCTTCTTCTCTGCACGATTCCTAAAACTTAACATGGACAAAACAGAGTGCATTGTCTTTCCTCCTTCTCACTCATCGCCTCCAACAAGCCTTTCCATCAAACTCGATGGTTGCTCACTCACCCCAGTCTCACAAGCTCGTTGCCTTGGAGTGACCCTCGACTCTGCTCTATCCTTCAAGCCACACATCCAAGCCCTCTTCACCTCATGCCAATTACAACTCAAAAACATCTCCCGGATCCGTGCTTTCATTAACCAAGAATCAGCAAAAACATTAGTGCATGCCCTCATCATCTCCCGCCTCGACTACTGCAACCTCCTGCTCTCTGGCCTCCCTTCCAACACTCTTGCACCCCTCCAATCTATCCTAAACTCTGCGGCCCGCTTAATCCACCTCTCCCCTCGCTACTCCCCAGCCTCGCCACTCTGCCAATCCCTTCACTGGCTTCCCATCGCCCAACGACTCCAGTTCAAAACATTAACCATGACATACAAAGCCATGCACAACCTGTCTCCTCCCTACATCTGTGACCTAGTCTCCCGGTACCTACCCGCACGCAACCTCAGATCCTCACAAGATCTCCTTCTCTGCTCCTCTCTTATCTCCTCTTCCCACAATCGTGTACAAGATTTCTCCCGTGCATCCCCCATACTCTGGAACGCTCTACCTCAGCATATCAGACTCTCCCCTACCGTGGAAAGCTTCAAGAGGAACCTCAAGACCCACCTCTTCCAACAAGCCTACAACCTACAATAGCCCTCAGTCCAGTAGACCACTGCGCAACCAGCTCTGTCCTCACCTATTGTACCATCACCCATTCCCTGTAGACTGTGAGCCCTCGCGGGCAGGGTCCTCTCTCCTCCTGTAGACTGTGAGCACTCGCGGGCAGGGTCCTCTCTCCTCCTATACCAGTCTGTTTTGTACTGTTAATGATTGTTGTACGTATACCCTTTCACTTGTAAAGCGCCATGGAATAAATGGCGCTATAATAATAAATAATAATAATAATAATAATATAATCTATTTCTGCACCTGCTGCAGCCACTAGGTGGCAGATTTGTATGGAGGCCAATGGGAGCGATAGTCGTGTACAGATCGCCCTCTATTGGTAGCAACAGAAAATACATTGCAAGTGCCAAGCCCACCAGCTCACCTTAGTAACTTGGCTCTGCTCTGCAGACCGTCCAGGACCTCGATCTTTTTGTTCAGGGCGGCGATGTCTTGTTCTAGGTTCTCTCGGGTGACGTCCACCTGCTGACACAAGTGGGCGAATGTCCCCGAGAGCTCCCTGCGAGGACATGGAGAAGACCAATAAAGCACAGCTGCGTCCACAGGAGGCGATACACCGACGGCTACATAGACCATGATAAGAAGCACGCTGCAAAACTGCCGAGGCTCGAGACCCGTATGAGGGTGAAAAAAACATTAAAATTCAAATTGCCCTCATATCTACGGGTAAAGGGAACCTGTCACCAGATTTTGGCCTTCTAAACTAAATCTAGCACCTTAAGCCGCGCCTGTGCAGAATTTCACGAAGGTGCACGTTACCCCCTGTCCGCCCTCGTCTAGACTCCACAAATACCTTTATAAAATCTCCCGCCATGTATGAAAATTGTCCGGTCGGGTGGGCGTACTAGTCTGCATGTCCTGTCCCTCCTTTCGCCATCCTCTTTTGCTGATTGATGTGGATGACTCCTTGGATGCCATCCACATAGGCGGGCAAAATCTTGTGCCTGCGCAGACACATTCCCAGCTCGCGCACTTCACTCTACTGCGTTGTGGGAAGAGCTGAAAACATAGGTGCGCCTGCGCGAACTGGCGAGTTTTCTGCGCAGGCGCAAAATTTTGGCCGGCGATGTGGATGATGTCACCCACTTCATCTACATCGCTGGGCAAAATGGCTCCCTGCGCACAGCACTTGTGATTTGCGCAGGCGCACCTATATTTTCGGCTCTGCCTGCAACAGGGCAGATCAAAATGCGCCTGCACGAGCCTGGAATATCTCTGCACAGGCACGATATTTTGCCTGTCTACATGGATGGCACCCGAGGCATCATTCACGTCGATCGGCACAAGAGGACGGTGAAAGGAGGGACAGGAGGCGCAGAATAGGACGCCCCTCCCAACCGGACAATTCACATACAGGGCGGGACATTTTATAAAAGGCATTTGTGGGGTCTACAGGGGGAAAGCTGCACAGTAACTGTGTCCGGGGACCACTCTAATAAATTGTAAAGACGCTGATCATGAAGGGGTGAATAATTCCTGCAGCAGTCGGGAAACGTGACAATCCAGAGAAATCACGAGTCCTATTAGTTATATTGAGATATTTAAATGTTTCTTGTTTTATGGATTTCTGACAAATCAGAAAGTTTGGCCATTTTACAATATGGGGGGGATTATTAGCGATGGTCGCTGCGCACCGACACCGCTCACTCACTGTTGCACTTGGTGGCTGCAGTTGGATCCGGTGTAGCTGACAATCAGCTGCAGTTTCTCAGCGGCGTAGTCCACAAATTGCCGTTTGAAGGCTCTTTCCTTCGCTTTCGTGGTCCACGTGAGGCGCTCGTATACGTACAGGAGTCCATAGAGGCCAAAGGACAAGGCGATGAGGCGCCAGCCCACAGCCTTCCAGACCTGGGATAACAGAGGAGGCCACAGATAAAACGCTGCCTATCCCGCGCTCTGGAGCAGTCCTATCACCCCCCCCCCCCAAGCGATGCACTTACCACTCCTCCCACCACCAAAATACCCATGGATGTGCGGGATGTTAATGAAGCCAATCCAGTGACCATAGACACCATGAGCTCTTCCTGGGTCATCGCGCCCTGCTGCATCGGTGGCATGCTGGGGTTCACCGGGGTCATGGCACGTGGTATCTGAAGACAGTAACGACACAATGTAAAGCCCGTGCATCAGAATTCATCGCAACGTATAATAATCCACCTCTTCCCACCTGGTCGTTATAGGGCATCAGTGCTCTGCGGCCATTCTTGGGTCCAAGGAACCGGTTCACGAGCATCGTCCACCCGAGAGAGAAGTGAAACTGGACGTCTTCTTGGAAGTCGGCGCACAGCTTGTCACAGCTCAGGTCGTAGCTCAGACTGAAGCTCTGCCGGGGAACCAACAAGTCGATCTGGGAGCGGGTGGAGGATGGGAGAAGAGGCAGCAGCCCGTCTACACGGAGAGAAGGAACGAGGAGAGACCTGGTCATGGAAACCTAGCCTGTAACACATGGCTTTGCACGAGAGCTGTGTACATTAACCGAGACGTCTGGTTTTCGTCTCTTACCGATCATCTCCTGCTGCGTGGTCTGCAGGGACACGGAGATGGTGCTGGAGCAGCGATCAGACAGGTTCCTGCCCAGACCTTCCTCTATGTGACGATGGAGCTCCTGGAGGGAAGAAGATCGGGGACGAGACGTTACAAGACAACAGGAGACACCGGGACAAGACGTCGGAAATCAGAAAGATACTCACATTTTTATAAACTTTAAGGACAACGGACGAAGGATGAAACTCCATCTGGAAGTCGTCCACCAGCACCGAGAGGCGCCGGATCTCCTCAGCCATAGCGTTCGACACCTGAAACAGCCGAGATATTAGGTAATGTGCGTTAAGTAGCACCTCGCTCCACCCGAGACATCACCCGTGAGTGCAGCGAGTGGGCCCCTGCTGTACGTGGGCTGCACCCCTCAACAACATACATTACACGGCTTCTCACCTGCCGCTCCACCCAAGGTGTTACCCATAAGTGCAGCGAGCGCGCCCCTGCTGTACGTGGGCTGCACCCCTCTATAACATACATTACACGGCTTCTCACCTGCATCTCCACCTGAGGGGTTACCTGTGAGTGCAGCGAGTGGGCCCCTGCTGTACGTGGGCTGCACCCCTCTATACCATACATTACACGGCTTCTCACCTGCCGTTCCACCCGAGGTGTTACCCATAAGTGCAGCGAGCGTGCCCCTGCTGTACGTGGGCTGCATCCCTTTATATCATACATTACATGGCTTCTGAACCTGCATCTCCACCCGAGACGTCACCTGTGAGTGCAGCGAGTGGGCCCCTGCTGTACGTGGGCTGCACCCCTCTATACCATACATTACATGGCTTCTCATCTGCCACTCCACCCGAGACGTCACCTGTGAGTGCAGCGAGCGCGCTCCTGCTGTACGTGGGCTGCAGCCCTCTATACCATACATTACATGGCTTCTCATCTGCCACTCCACCCGAGACGTCACCTGTGAGTGCAGCGAGTGGGCCCCTGCCGTACGTGGGCTGCACCCCGTTATATCATACATTACATGGCTTCTGAACCTGCATCTCCACCCGAGACGTCACCTGTGAGTGCAGAGAGAGCGCCCCTGCTGTACGTGGGCTGCAGCCCTCTATACCATACATTACACGGCTTCTCACCTGCCACTCCACCCATGAGTGCAGCGAGTGGGCCCCTGCTGTACGTGGGCTGCACCCCTCTATACCATACATTACACGGCCTCTCACCTGCCGCTCCACCTCGTCCGTGATCTGCTTGATTTTCATCCTGTAATCCTCCGTCAGCAGCTCCAGTTGCTTCTCGATAAATTCCAGTCGGTCCCTGAACTCCTCGCGCTTTTCCAGGCAGTAAACCCTGCGGAGGATACACAGTATGCACATGACGGACAGGCAGGAGGCGACTGTGGTGGAGACGTCGTCCTCTTCCTCCGCACGCACCTCTGCTCCTGGGCAGCCACGTGCACAGACTCCATGATCTGGCGCAGGACCTCCGCTATGTGCTTGGCTCGCATTGTATGCTGCTCAAACTTGGTCTTCACCGCCGACTGAGAGATGCATTCCTGCCGGAGAGACGGCACAATTGTATAGAAATCATTCAGGGAACCCCCTTGCAGAATAACTGTCTCAGCTGTTAAGATCTCTGCTTGTAGTCAGTGAATGGAAACCATTACTATCAGTTTTGGTCACTATTGTTTCTTTGCCTACAGGGCCATGAACAACATAGGAGCAGGACAGCGCGTCAACGTACAGAAGCGGACAAAAACTATTTCCATTCACATTAGGGAAGCAGAGATATTAAAAGCCATGAGCATTAAAAGATTTCCATCAGGAAGCAGAGCCAGATCCTGACAGTGTGTGCATTACACACTATTCAGATTCAGCATGCTTGCCGAGAATTTGCTCTGGGCCTGAAAACACTTGTGTGAAGTGATCGGCAAACAGACAAGCGGTGGATCTCCAGTTTGCAGCCACCCTGTCAAAAAATGCCTCGGGGGTGGAAAGGAGCGCCCCGAGCATTCAATGTCGTACCTCAAATCTTCTCTCAAAGTTCTGGAACTCAAACATCCTCACTTGAAATCCTTCAGCTAAAGCGCCACCTAGAGGCAGGAAATAAAGAAAAAGAAAAGTCAATATAAAGAAAAAGATCAGCTCCACGAATCAACCAAATACACAGTGTCTCCCCTGTGATCTGAGGGGATCCTGGTAATAGGGGATCTATTCCTCTGCAGCGCCCCCACAGGGGAGATGAAGCATTACACACTGCCCATTCACACCAATGAGATGTCTGAGTAACACAGGACAGATCTCCGGAGTGGGACGTGCTGCTACTGAGCCCATTCTTTACCATGGCCAAGCGATGAGGACCCCACCCCCACCTCTATTACGGGATTAGGAGAATGAGTTTTCAAAACTGGACAATCCCTTTAAATTTAGAGAAAAAAAAAAATACTAAAACTAAAAATTGCTAATTTTTCTGTATTAGCTTCCCCAGTGTCTAATCTGTGGCTCTTCAGCTGCTGCAGAACTTCAGCTCCAATGGCTGTCAGGGCATGCTGGGAATTGTAGTCCAGCAAACAGCAGCAGTATATTTTGTTTTGCCTTCCCCATATGAGGATCGCTGACAGTTTGCGCTACCTCCTTCTGGCATCCCCTGAGCTTTCTGTATCCTGGCGTTAAGAACTTCCTTGGCAGACACAAAGAAAATGCGATCTCCTGCTTGGGTTCGATCCAAGACGCCGAGCTCATCCACCAAGAAACTGGTGCAGCGCTCCATGTGCTGCCGCCGAACCTGCGGAGACAGGAGCACGGTAATATCTGCAATAACCTGAAGACATATGGCCGTCGGGTGCTACAGGAAGTTACTCAGGATCAGTAATGTAATGTATGTACACAGTGACCGCACCAGCAGAATAGTGAGTGCAGCTCTGGAGGATAATACAGGAGGTAACTCAGGATCAGTAATGTAATGTATGTACACAGTGACTGCACCAGCAGAATAGTGAGTGCAGCTCTGGAGTATAATACAGGATGTAGCTCAGGATCAGTAATGTAATGTATGTACACAGTGACTGCACCAGCAGAATAGTGAGTGCAGCTCTGGAGTATAATACAGGATGTAACTCAGGATCAGTAATGTAATGTATGTACACAGTGACTGCACCAGCAGAATAGTGAGTGCAGCCCTGGAGAATAATACAGGAAGTAACTCAGGATCAGTAATGTAATGTATGTACACAGTGACTGCACCAGCAGAATAGTGAGTGCAGCTCTGGAGGATAATACAGGAGGTAACTCACGATCAGTAATGTAATGTATGTACACAGTGACTCCACCAGCAGAATAGTGAGTGCAGCTCTGGAGGATAATACAGGAGGTAACTCAGGATCAGTAATGTAATGTATGTACACAGTGACTGCACCAGCAGAATAGTGAGTGCAGCTCTGGAGTATAATACAGGATGTAACTCAGGATCAGTAATGTAATGTATGTACACAGTGACTGCACCAGCAGAATAGTGAGCTCAGCTCTGGAGGATAATACAGGAGGTAACTCACGATCAGTAATGTAATGTATGTACACAGTGACTCCACCAGCAGAATAGTGAGTGCAGTTCTGGAGTATAATACAGGAAGTAACTCAGGATCAGTAATGTATGTACACAGTGACTGCACCAGCAGAATAGTGAGTGCAGCTCTGGAGTATAATACAGGATATAACTCAGGATTAGTAATGTAATGTATGTACACAGTGACTGCCCCAGCAGAATAGTCAGTGCAGCTCTGGGGTATAATACAGGAGGTAACTCAGGATCAGTAATGTATGTACACAGTGACTGCACCAGCAGAATAGTGAGTGCAGCTCTGGGGTATAATACAGGAGGTAACTCAGGATTAGTAATGTAATGTATGTACACAGTGACTGCCCCAGCAGAATAGTGAGTGCAGCTCTGGGGTATAATACAGGAGGTAACTCAGGATCAGTAATGTATGTACACAGTGACTGCACCAGCACAATAGTGAGTGCAGCTCTGGAGTATAATACAGGATATAACTCACGATCAGTAATGTAATGTATGTAAACAGTGACTGCACCAGCAGAATAGTGAGTGCAGCCCTGGAGAATAATACAGGAAGTAACTCAGGATCAGTAATGTAATGTATGTACACAGTGACTGCACCAGCAGAATAGTGAGCTCAGCTCTGCAGGATAATACAGGAGGTAACTCACGATCAGTAATGTAATGTATGTACACAGTGACTCCACCAGCAGAATAGTGAGTGCAGCTCTGGAGGATAATACAGGAGGTAACTCAGGATCAGTAATGTAATGTATGTACACAGTGACTGCACCAGCAGAATAGTGAGTGCAGCTCTGGAGTATAATACAGGAGGTAACTCAGGATCAGTAATGTAATGTATGTACACAGTGACTGCACCAGCAGAATAGTGAGTGCAGCTCTGGAGTATAATACAGGATGTAACTCAGGATCAGTAATGTAATGTATGTACACAGTGACTGCACCAGCAGAATAGTGAGCTCAGCTCTGGAGGATAATACAGGAGGTAACTCACGATCAGTAATGTAATGTATGTACACAGTGACTCCACCAGCAGAATAGTGAGTGCAGTTCTGGAGTATAATACAGGAAGTAACTCAGGATCAGTAATGTATGTACACAGTGACTGCACCAGCAGAATAGTGAGTGCAGCTCTGGAGTATAATACAGGATATAACTCAGGATTAGTAATGTAATGTATGTACACAGTGACTGCCCCAGCAGAATAGTGAGTGCAGCTCTGGGGTATAATACAGGAGGTAACTCAGGATCAGTAATGTATGTACACAGTGACTGCACCAGCAGAATAGTGAGTGCAGCTCTGGGGTATAATACAGGAGGTAACTCAGGATTAGTAATGTAATGTATGTACACAGTGACTGCCCCAGCAGAATAGTGAGTGCAGCTCTGGGGTATAATACAGGAGGTAACTCAGGATCAGTAATGTATGTACACAGTGACTGCACCAGCACAATAGTGAGTGCAGCTCTGGAGTATAATACAGGATATAACTCACGATCAGTAATGTAATGTATGTAAACAGTGACTGCACCAGCAGAATAGTGAGTGCAGCTCTGGAGCATAACTCAGGATCAGTACTGTAGGGATAAAGCTATAAGTGCCTATATATTTTTGACAACCAGTTTTCCAAGAAGCACAAACATTTTGAAGACACTTAACGTCCTCCTCACCTCATCCATATATTCCGGTTCTGAGGCAGATGCGTCCCACCGGTTGTTCAGAATAAAGATGTTTGGTCGGGACAGACGTTCATTCACCTTGTGGAAAAACTGCTTTTCCTAGGACAAGAGAGAACACGTGGTAATATAAAGTATGGTGGAGCTGCTGCTATACAAGGTGATCCCAGCGATGAGACACGGAAGACACTTACTGTCTGCATGAGCGTGGACTCAGAATTCGCCACCAACACAAACACATCGGCATCAAGGCAAAACTTATCTATCCAGCTGTCCAGCTCAGTGGTGACATCAATGCCGGGGCTGAAAATAGACAATACGGAGAATGAGGTTATAGAGGCGTGCGCTGCCGCAGAAGTGAAGGTAACGGCCGCATTCAGAGGTAACGGGACGGAAGCAGCACAGATAAACCAATGACAAACCGTGTGCACCAAAGAGTAAAGCAGGGAGATCTCCTGGTGCCGGGATCCCCATGGATCTCAGAGGTGAAGAGTCCAAGGCGCCATCATTGTGGAGCAGCGAGCGGCCTTCCACATACAGCGGGACGGCTCCGCAGGCTGCAACCTTAACGTTTCGTTACACACGTCCTCCATATTAATGCAGGAACTGAACAGATGTTGGCGTCTTGGACTCTTCTGCAAGAACCGTCCACAGTTCTGCTCCGAGCACCTGTATCAGATCAGTCAGGACTGTTCACCGAAACTCAGGAGAAAAGAGCAGATAAACGCATCTGTGCAGCAATAATTGTTAGTGTAACCCCGACTCTGCCTGCGCCAGCCCCAGGCTCCGCCACGGCACACCACAGCCAGCACCCAACCCCAGGCTCCGCCACGGCACACCACAGCCAGCGCCCAACCCCAGGCTCCGCCACGGCACACCCCAGCCAGCGCCCAACCCCAGGCTCCGCCACGGCACACCCCAGCCAGCGCCCAACCCCAGGCTCCGCCACGGCACACCCCAGCCAGCGCCCAACCCCAGGCTCCGCCACGGCACACCCCAGCCAGTGCCCAACCCCAGGCTCCGCCACGGCAAACCACAGCCCATGCCCAACCCCAGGCTCCGCCACGGCACACCCCAGCCCATGCCCAACCCCAGGCTCCGCCACAGCACACCCCAGCCAGCATCCAACTCCAGGCTCCGCCACGGCACACCACAGCCATCGACCAAACCCAGGCTCCGCCACGGCACACCACAGCACACCACCCAACCCCAGGCTCCGCCACAGCACAACACCCAACCCCAGGCTCCGCCACAGCACACCACCCAACCCCAGGCTCCGCCACAGCACACCACCGAACCCCAGGCTCCGCCACAGCACACCACCCAACCCCAGGCTCCGCCACAGCACACCACCGAACCCCAGGCTCCGCCACAGCACACCACCCAACCCCAGGCTCCGCCACAGCACACCACCCAGCCCCAGGCTCCGCCACAGCACACCACCCAACCCCAGGCTCCGCCACAGCACACCACCCAACCCCAGTCTCCGCCACAGCACACCACCCAACCCCAGGCTCCGCCACAGCACACCACCCAACCCCAGGCTCCGCCACAGCACACCACCCAACCCCAGGCTCCGCCACAGCACACCACCCAACCCCAGTCTCCGCCACAGCACACCACCCAACCCCAGGCTCCGCCACAGCACACCACCGAACCCCAGGCTCCGCCACAGCACGCCACCCAACCCCAGGCTCCGCCACAGCACACCACCCAACCCCAGGCTCCGCCACAGCACACCACCCAACCCCAGGCTCCGCCACGGCACATCACCCAACCCCAGGCTCCGCCACGGCACATCACAGCCAGCGCCCAACCCCAGGCTCCGCCACAGTACACCACCCAACCACAGGCTCCGCCACGGCACATCACAGCCGGCACCCAACCCCAGGCCCCGCCACGGCACACCACAGCCAGCACCCAACCCCAGGCTCCGCCACACTCGCCACCCTGGCTACGCTTGCACCCACCACAGCCAGCGCCCATTACCAACTCCACAGCTTTATAAATGTCAGAGCACTACTTTCTTGAAAGTGTATCACACACAGAAGAAAGGCAAGGCTCTAGTGTGGCCTACAGCTTACACTACACCGCCCGCAAATAATGCAAAGTGCGTGGCGCCTCCATCTGATGATGAAGCGAGAGGCGCTGCACAACCCCGCTAATAATGTATACACACAATGACAAGTCGTGACCAGTGATCGGTACCTGTCCATCAGCACCAGGTCATCCTTCAGCAGGGGGCACTTGGAATTAGGCCACATAACGCTGACCATGGACCCAGAATCCAGAAGGTCATCCTGATGAAGGGCATGAGCGAGCTGCATCACCGTCTGGACGGGAAGGAGAGGGTTACAACGGATGTACAAACATTTCTGGAAAATTATGTGGTGCTGCAGTCACAAAGTCTTACATAAGAAAATATGACTACTCTTAACAGCAGCGCCACACCTGTATACAGGTTATTTATGATATTGCATCTCAACACCATTCTCTTCAATGAAGCTGAGCCGCATTACCAGAAGCAGCCAGTGGACAGGTGTGGCGCTGTTTCTGTAGAGGATTTTCTAATCTTGTACAACCCTCTAAAAAGTCATTGCAGGAGAATAAGGAGCTCTCTGGTGCCACGCGCTCTCTCTGGTGCCGCGCGCTCTCTCTGGTGCCGCGCGCTCTCTCTGGTGCCGCGCGCTCTCTCTGGTGCCGCGCGCTCTTCCGCATTGATGACGGCAAATCACGGCAAGAATCGGGCACGTGTCCTATTCTAATTAGCAGGTATAAGATACCCAGAGATCCGGCAGGCGTCCCAACAGGTTTATTGTTGTGGATGCAGATTGAGCGCCAGCGGAGAATTCCCTTAAGACGTACCCAGACTGTAAGTTATAAGTAACATCTGCTTGCTGTCAGTGAGTGGAACCCGGGTAAGTTTTAGGGCTCGGTACAATACAGATCTGTAACGAGCGCTGCACAAGTAGAATTTGTACATTTTCATAAAATGTTACAGCGCTGTGTGTAAGCCTCACAGACAGCAAGCAGAGATGTGGAAATGACACAGAAGGGACGCTTGCTGCATCCGGACATAGAAAGCGGAAGTGCGGCGCGGTCACCTTCACACTCTTCTTCTCCTCTGAGCCGTCGGTCAGGAGATAGGACTCGTTCCCATCTGTCCCCTCCACACGCAGGAAGCAGTTGGTGGTGTGGCCGATCCCCGAGGGCAGGACCTTGTCCCACAGCATGGCGTTAATCACCGTGCTCTTCCCATTGCTGGTCCTGGGGCGGAAGAAAATAGGACATGAGCAAAGACAATATCCGGGGCGAGGGGACGGCGGAAAGGGACGGGGCGAGAAGAGAAGGGACGGCGAGGGGAAAGGGGAGAAGGGACGGCGAGGGGAAAGGGGAGAAGGGACGGCGAGGGGAAAGGGGAGAAGGGACGGCGAGGGGAAAGGGGAGAAGGGACGGCGAGGGGAAAGGGGAGAAGGGACGGCGAGGGGAAAGGGGAGAAGGGACGGCGAGGGGAAAGGGGAGAAGGGACGGCGAGGGGAAAGGGGAGAAGGGACGGCGAGGGGAAAGGGGAGAAGGGACGGCGAGGGGAAAGGGGAGAAGGGACGGCGAGGGGAAAGGGGAGAAGGGACGGCGAGGGGAAAGGGGAGAAGGGACGGCGAGGGGAAAGGGGAGAAGGGACGGCGAGGGGAAAGGGGAGAAGGGACGGCGAGGGGAAAGGGGAGAAGGGACGGCGAGGGGAAAGGGGAGAAGGGACGGCGAGGGGAAAGGGGAGAAGGGACGGCGAGGGGAAAGGGGAGAAGGGACGGCGAGGGGAAAGGGGAGAAGGGACGGCGAGGGGAAAGGGGAGAAGGGACGGCGAGGGGAAAGGGGAGAAGGGACGGCGAGGGGAAAGGGGAGAAGGGACGGCGGAAAGGGGAGAAGGGACGGCGGAAAGGGGAGACGGGACGGCGGAAAGGGGTGGGGGTGGGAGTGATGCCATACTGCTTGTCACCCAACTCACTTATTAAATAAATACTATGATATGATTTTGTTTATGTAATATTGTGATTTCCTCTATTATGCCTCCCGGAAATGTAGGACTAAATTGAAAACTAGAGGACACCATTCTTGTGAAAGGCAGGGGGAGGAGGAGAGTGCACGTACACATTGTCTATAGTCAGGCCGTGCGGGGACATATTCTTCTGAATGGTGGCACCAAAATGTCAATATATCTCCAGGAGGAATAACAGGAGTGACAAAAGACAGTGGTAAGAAAAGATACTTTATAACGGCCATCTCCGCAAGAATACAAATATTTACCAAAATACACATTTCATGAATGGCGACAGGAGCTCCTCACCTGCCAAAGAAGGCCACCTTCATGTGACGCCGGGCCAGCACCTCGCTGATGCCCTTCACGTTGGTCAGATAGCCCTTCACCTCCAGGACTTGCTCCTCCGAGGCCACTGGATCCAGCTCTGCATTCTGGTAGGTTTCTAAACAAGCAGCAAACAAATACATTACAGTGAATCAGAGCTATTGTCCTCTGTTATCAGCCACTGCCTGCTGTAATGCACACACTCCTTCCTTCACGTCTCCTCACCCTCCAGGAAGTTGAAGCTTTCCTGGATGTAGGCCCCGAGCTGGTCGAAGATGCCATTGATCTTCTTCTTGGCGGTGACGAAGTGCTTGAGGGGGGAGGCGCTGACCTCAGCCATGTATCTCTTATCCTTCTTGTTGGAGATTTTAGCTGTTGGTCGGGCGAAGAGCAGGGACATTGCGCTGCGGAGGGAGAGACAATCACTACGACTGGTACACACATCGCAGTGCCGATCTCTGCACACTGCACACGTATACTGACCGGCCGTCACACCGCACCGACGCCACGCCGGGCCGACACTGCCAAACCGTTATCTCCTATCAGCAGAAGTAGAGGGAGTGAAACAATGGAACAGGAAGCAGCGAGGACAGGAGGAACTATAGGAGGGACAAAGATCTTATAGGAAACGACCACTATGTGATGGTCCAGCAGAGGCGGAGAGGAAACCACGCACCGTGCAGATACAAGGAAGCCAAAGTGACTGACACAATGTGATACAATGTATCCACGGGGCTTAAAGGGACAGGTCGCATTCTAGAAACCAATGGTATTCTTTCTAAATGTTATTTCCCCCCCCCCCCCAAATATATCAGTTTTCAAGATCTCTGCTTGCTGTCATTGAATAGTAACCTTCTGCCTGTTTTCATCAGGAGATGATCACACGGCTCATGACAGTAACAGGAGGTGTATTACAGCTGTATCCGTCTGTTACATCCAAAGGGGTCCATACATGTGACCGCTGCAGCTAATCACTGGCTGCAGCATTGATTGGTCAAAGTCCCTGCAGGAGGAGAGGGTGCAGAGATCCAGGGGGCTTCAGCAGGTAACCCAAGGTTTTATTTTGTGACCATGCTGAGGCGTCTATTAGAAATAAATACGGCACTAGAGACCCGCTATAAATAATGAACGTCCCTAATAAACACCATCAGCAGAAAAAGGTTAAAAATGATACAGAAAGTTTTTAGGTTTTCATTAAACAAAAGGTTAAAACTTCTGAAGGAAAACCTGGAATATCTAATAAATCTCTGCAGCCCTAGCAGACACACGGATGTAATGCAGCGGGGACCCCCTTTAACTCCCCCTGTATTAGCAGATAGCCTAGAAATGGCCGCTGACCTCAATGGGCACACCCCTTTAAGGCTTAAAGACGGCATCATACAGGAGGGGAATATTGTGGTACTACAGGACCCAGCATGCCTCGTCCCTTCTGCTGCAGCCCCCGATGATTATACCCAGGGTCGGAGTCCGGCAGACCCATCCAGCAGCCTGCAGAGAGTGTGTGAGGTCGATCACACTCAGCGCCCGCAGAGTGACCCCACTGCAAAGTCCGGGTGCAGCTGGCGCCCGGTTCTCGCCCTTCACTCACGGCCGACCTGCCCGGTTCTCGCCCTTCACTCACGGAGGACCTGTCCGGTTCTCGCCCTTCACTCACGGCCGACCTGCCCGGTTCTCGCCCTTCATTCACGGAGGACCTGCCCGGTTCTCGCCCTTCACTCACGGCCGACCTGCCCGGTTCTCGCCCTTCACTCACGGCCGACCTGCCCGGTTCTCGCCCTTCATTCACGGAGGACCTGCCCGGTTCTCGCCCTTCACTCACGGCCGACCTGCCCGGTTCTCGCCCTTCACTCACGGCCGACCTGTCCGGTTCTCGCCCTTCATTCACGGAGGACCTGTCCGGTTCTCGCCCTTCATTCACGGAGGACCTGTCCGGTTCTCGCCCTTCATACACGGAGGACCTGTCCGGTTCTCGCCCTTCATTCAAGGAGGACCTGTCCGGTTCTCGCCCTTCATTCATGGAGGACCTGCCCGGTTCTCGCCCTTCATTCACGGAGGACCTGCCCGGTTCTCGCCCTTCATTCACGGAGGACCTGCCCGGTTCTCGCCCTTCATTCACGGAGGACCTGCCCGGTTCTCGCCCTTCATTCACGGAGGACCTGCCCGGTTCTCGCCCTTCATTCACGGAGGACCTGCCCGGTTCTCGCCCTTCATTCACGGAGGACCTGCCCGGTTCTCGCCCTTCACAGCCGGCGCCCGGTTACTAGGAGACGTTTCCTGTGTTGTCAGTAAGTTGGAATGAACTCTGAGCCTTATGCACAATCTCCGCTCTGCACCGGTCTGACCAGAAGGAATAGATCACAGAGATAACGACCTAGTTCATTCCAGGAGCAGATCTGCCAGACTAGCGGGATCTACTTAACCCTTCAGAAACTGGGAACGCATGCAGCACCCACAGCTGGCACACACTGCACGGGAAAGTGGTCCGCACCGCGCGGTGCAGAGGGGAGAAGGGGTGTGAGAGAGGCGGCACAGTGGCTTAGTGGTTAGCACTGCAGTCTTGCGGTGGCTCAGTGGTTAGCACTGCAGTCTTGCGGTGGCTCAGTGGTTAGCACGGCAGTCTTGCGGTGGCTCAGTGGTTAGCACGGCAGTCTTGCGGTGGCTCAGTGGTTAGCACTGCAGTCTTGCGGTGGCTCAGTGGTTAGCACTGCAGTCTTGCGGTGGCTCAGTGGTTAGCACTGCAGTCTTGCAGCGCTGGAGTCCTGGGTTCGAATCCCATCAAGGACACCATCTGCAAGGAGTTTGTATGTTCTCCCCGTGTTTGCGTGGGTTTCCTCCGGGTTCTCGGTTATATCCCACACTCCAAAGACATACAGATAGGGAATTTAGATTGTGAGCCCCAATGGGGACAGTGTTCCTGATGTACGTAAAGCGCTGCGGAATATGTTCGCGCTGTATAAAAATAAAGATTTATTATTATTTATTATTAGAGGCACTATGCAAGGGGGGGGGGGGGTACTGGGATCAGCATTGTGCACAGAGAACAAGGGGGGGGGGGGGTGAGGGCCGGTGTCACTCCTCCTGACAACCCCCAGTCACCCCTCACTCCTCCTGACAACCCCCAGTCACCCCTCACTCCTCCTGACAACCCCCAGTCACCCCTCACTCCTCCTGACAACCCCCAGTCACCCCTCACTCCTCCTGACAACCCCCAGTCACCCCTCACTCCTCCTGACAACCCCCAGTCACCCCTCACTCCTCCTGACAACCCCCAGTCACCCCTCACTCCTCCTGACAACCCCCAGTCACCCCTCACTCCTCCTGACAACCCCCAGTCACCCCTCACTCCTCCTGACAACCCCCAGTCACCCCTCACTCCTCCTGACAACCCCCAGTCACCCCTCACTCCTCCTGACAACCCCCAGTCACCCCTCACTCCTCCTGACAACCCCCAGTCACCCCTCACTCCTCCTGACAACCCCCAGTCACCCCTCACTCCTCCTGACAACCCCCAGTCACCCTTCACTCCTCCTGACAACCCCCAGTCACCCTTCACTCCTCCTGACAACCCCCAGTCACCCCTCACTCCTCCTGACAACCCCCAGTCACCCTTCACTCCTCCTGACAACCCCCAGTCACCCCTCCTGACAACCCCCAGTCACCCCTCACTCCTCCTGACAACCCCCAGTCACCCCTCACTCCTCCTGACAACCTCCAGTCACCCCTCACTCCTCCTGACAACCCCCGGCCACCCCTCACTCCTCCTGACATCCCTCAGTCACCCCCCCTTCCTCCTGACATCCCTCAGTCACCCCCCTTCCTCCTGACATCCCTCAGTCACCCCCCTTCCTCCTGACATCCCTCAGTTACCCCCCTTCCTCCTGACATCCCTCAGTTACCCCCCTTCCTCCTGACATCCCTCAGTCACCCCCCTTCCTCCTGACATCCCTCAGTCACCCCCCTTCCTCCTGACATCCCTCAGTCACCCCTCCTGACATCCTTCAGTCACCCCTCCTGACAACCTCCAGTCACCCCTTCTGACAACCTCCAGTCACCCCTCCTGACAACCTCCAGTCACCCCCCTTCCTCCTGACAACCCCCAGTCACCCCTCCTGACAACCCCCAGTCACCCCTCCTGACAACCCCCAGTCACCCCCCTTCCTCCTGACAACCCCCAGTCACCCCCCTTCCTCCTGACAACCCCCAGTCACCCCTCCTGACAACCCCCAGTCACCCCTCCTGACAACCCCCAGTCACCCCTCCTGACAACCCCCAGTCACCCCTCCTGACAACCCCCAGTCACCCCTCACTCCTCCTGACAACCCCCAGTCACCCCTCCTGACATCCCCCAGTCACCCCTCCTGACAACCCCCAGTCACCCCTCCTGACAACCCCCAGTCACCCCTCCTGACAACCCCCAGTCACCCCTCACTCCTCCTGACATCCCCCAGTCACCCCTCACTCCTCCTGACATCCCCCAGTCACCCCTCAGCCTCCTGACAGCCCCCAGTCACCCCTCAGCCACCTGACAACCCCCAGTCACCCCTCAGCCACCTGACAACCCCCAGTCACCCCTCAGCCTCCTGACAACCTCCAGTCACCCCTCAGCCTCCTGACAACCTCCAGTCACCCCTCAGCCTCCTGACAACCTCCAGTCACCCCTCAGCCTCCTGACAACCTCCAGTCACCCCTCAGCCTCCTGACAACCTCCAGTCACCCCTCAGCCTCCTGACAACCTCCAGTCACCCCTCAGCCTCCTGACAACCCCCAGTCACCCCTCAGCCTCCTGACAACCCCCAGTCACCCCTCAGCCTCCTGACAACCCCCAGTCACCCCTCAGCCTCCTGACAACCCCCAGTCACCCCTCAGCCTCCTGACAACCCCCAGTCACCCCTCAGCCTCCTGACAACCCCCAGTCACCCCTCAGCCTCCTGACAACCTCCAGTCACCCCTCAGAATCCTGACAACCCCCAGTCACCCCTCAGCCTCCTGACAGCCCCCAGTCACCCCTCAGCCTCCTGACAGCCCCCAGTCACCCCTCAGCCTCCTGACAGCCCCCAGTCACCCCTCAGCCTCCTGACAGCCCCCAGTCACCCCTCAGCCTCCTGACAGCCCCCAGTCACCCCTCAGCCTCCTGACAGCCCCCAGTCACCCCTCAGCCTCCTGACAGCCCCCAGTCACCCCTCAGCCTCCTGACAACCCCCAGTCACCCCTCAGCCTCCTGACAGCCCCCAGTCACCCCTCAGCCTCCTGACAGCCCCCAGGCACCCCTCAGCCTCCTGACAACCTCCAGTCACCCCTCAGCCTCCTGACAACCTCCAGTCACCCCTCAGCCTCCTGACAACCTCCAGTCACCCCTCAGCCTCCTGACAACCTCCAGTCACCCCTCAGCCTCCTGACAACCTCCAGTCACCCCTCAGCCTCCTGACAACCTCCAGTCACCCCTCAGCCTCCTGACAACCCCCAGTCACCCCTCAGCCTCCTGACAGCCCCCAGGCACCCCTCAGCCTCCTGACAACCTCCAGTCACCCCTCAGCCTCCTGACAACCCCCAGTCACCCCTCAGCCTCCTGACAACCCCCAGTCACCCCTCAGCCTCCTGACAACCCCCAGTCACCCCTCAGCCTCCTGACAACCCCCAGTCACCCCTCAGCCTCCTGACAACCTCCAGTCACCCCTCAGCCTCCTGACAACCCCCAGTCACCCCTCAGCCTCCTGACAACCCCCAGTCACCCCTCAGCCTCCTGACAACCCCCAGTCACCCCTCAGCCTCCTGACAGCCTCCAGTCACCCCTCAGCCTCCTGACAACCTCCAGTCACCCCTCAGCCTCCTGACAACCTCCAGTCACCCCTCAGCCTCCTGACAACCTCCAGTCACCCCTCAGCCTCCTGACAGCCTCTCGCACTGGTCAGTGATCGTTTAGTCACAAATCTCACGATCACTTTCAGGTTTTAGACAATTTTCCATCAGATTGAGGTCGTGCACATTTTCTATCCCTGGTCCAGGACCGTCCGATAGTCCAGACTGACAACAGGAGCTGCCGGACTAAAGGACGGTCCCGATATTAGACATTTCCGCCTATAAACCGCGCTGGGCCTCATCTCCGCGCTGGGATTACCCGGTTCTATGAATGATATCGCGATATTATGATGATATTGTGACATGACGCCACAGCTGCACATTATCCCCCACATTCCCGGGCGCCGCCTCTCCGGAGCTCACTTGTCAGTCCCGCGGGCTCCTCCGATGTTCACGCCTCACACGGTGCCCGGGCAGAGCGACTCCTCACTCAGCGCGACCATCCCCGGCCTCTGACACCGGCCTGTGAAGGACAGGAAGCAGCAGCTACAGCAGCCCCGCCCAACACGGCTGACTCCGCCCTGCCCCGCATCTGATTGGCCGGGGGACGTCCTATGCTAATCAACCAAACACTAGAGGAAAGAATTTACGCTAACTTGTGGTCCTCACCTGTAGAAGAACAGGCCGTATAGAGCAGAGCGGAGAAGACTCCGACAAAATGGCCGCTGCTAATACCTCTTAGGAGACATGTCGTAGCCGCGAGTTTTCGCTCCGCTGGATCCGTGTGGAGGTCGATGCTTTGTGGGGATAATTGTTGAAATGTGGAGAATCCATGTGACAATTGGGAAAGTCACCACAATAGCGGCTCCAGGCAGAGGATGCGACATTGATGCGATTTTTTGTGACCATTGTGTAATTAAACCATTGTTGACAGGATTTTTTTTACAATTGGATGTTTGCACTAAGGCGATGTTCACACAGAGGGTTTTTTATGTAGATTTTGCGGACAGAAATGGGAAATCTCATCACATGCTCCGTGAATAAGTCTCCTGATGCTTTCAATGAGAATTACTCATATGGAAAAATAAGACACTGTTTAGTTTCTCTGCAGATCCCCCGATCTCGTCGCCCTTCTCGCCTTCCTCTCTGCAGATCCCCCGATCTCGTCGCCCTTCTCGCCTTCCTCTCTGCAGATCCCCCGATCTCGTCGCCCTTCTCGCCTTCCTCTCTGTAGATCGCCCGATCTCGTCGCCCTTCTCTCTTTCCTCTCTGCAGATCCCCCGATCTCGTCGCCCTTTTCTCCTTCCTCTCTGTAGATCCCCCGATCTCATCACCCTTCTCGCCTTCCTCTCTGTAGATCGCCCGATCTCGTCGCCCTTCTCGCCTTCCTCTCTGTAGATCGCCCGATCTCGTCGCCCTTCTCGCCTTCCTCTCTGCAGATCCCCCGATCTCGTCGCCCTTTTCTCCTTCCTCTCTGTAGATCCCCCGATCTCATCACCCTTCTCGCCTTCCTCTCTGTAGATCGCCCGATCTCGTCGCCCTTCTCTCTTTCCTCTCTGCAGATCCCCCGATCTCGTCGCCCTTTTCTCCTTCCTCTCTGTAGATCGCCCCGATCTCGTCGCCCTTCTCGCCTTCAGCGGGCTTTACACACTGCGATATCGCCCGAATTTTGTCGTTGGGGTCACGGTTTTGGTGACGCACTTCCGCAATCGTTAGCGATATAGCTTTGTGTAACAGCGTTCAGCGATGTAAAATCGTCGCAAAAGCGTGATTTATCGCTAATCGGCTACACGGGTCCTAATTCCCAAAAATCGTTACTTCAGCAGTAACGAGGTTGTTCGTCGTTCCTGCGGCATCACACATCGCTGCGTGTGACGCCGCAGGAGCGAGGAACGTCTCCCTACCTGCCTCCCGGCCGCTATGCGGAAGGAAGGAGGTGGGCGGGATGTTACGTCCCGCTCATCTCCGCCCCTCCGCTGCGATTGGGCGGCGGTTCAGTGACGTCGCTGTGACGCCGCACGGACCGCCCCCTTAGAAAGGAGGCGGTTCGCCGGTCACAGCGACGTCGCCGGACAGGTAAGTATGTGTGACGGCTCTGGGCGATGTTGTGCGGCACGGGCAGCGATATGCCCATGTCGCGCAACAGATGGGGGCGGGTACCTACACTAGCGATATCGGGACCGATATCACAGCGTGTAAAGTAGCCTTTCCTCTCTGCAGATCCCCCGATCTCTTCACCCTTCTCGCCTTCCTCTCTGCAGATCCCCCGATCTCGTCGCCCTTCTCGCCTTCCTCTCTGCAGATCCCCCGATCTCGTCACCCTTCTTGCTTTCCTCTCTGCAGATCCCCCGATCTCGTCGCCCTTCTTGCCTTCCTCTCTGCAGATCCCCCGATCTCGTCGCCCTTCTCGCCTTCCTCTCTGCAGATCACCCGATCTCGTCGCCCTTCTCGCCTTCCTCTCTGCAGATCACCCGATCTCGTCGCCCTTCTCGCCTTCCTCTCTGCAGATCCCCCGATCTCGTCGCCCTTCTCGCCTTCCTCTCTGCAGATCCCCCGATCTCGTCGCCCTTCTCGCCTTCCTCTCTGCAGATCCCCCGATCTCGTCGCCCTTCTCGCCTTCCTCTCTGCAGATCCCCCGATCTCATCACCCTTCTCGCCTTCCTCTCTGCAGATCCCCCGATCTCGTCGCCCTTCTCGTCTTCCTCTCTGCAGATCCCCCGATCTCGTCACCCTTCTCGCCTTCCTCTCTGCAGATCCCTCGATCTCGTCACCCTTCTCGCCTTCCTCTCTGCAGATCCCCCGATCTCGTCGCCCTTCTCGCCTTCCTCTCTGGAGATCACCCGATCTTGTCGCCTAGCTCTCTGCAGATCCCCCGATCTCTTCACCCTTCTCGCCTTCCTCTCTGCAGATCCCCCGATCTCTTCACCCTTCTCGCCTTCCTCTCTGCAGATCCCCCGATCTCGTCACCCTTCTCGCCTTCCTCTCTGGAGATCCCCCGATCTCGTCGCCCTTCTCGCCTTCCTCTCTGCAGATCCCCCGATCTCTTCACCCTTCTCGTCTTCCTCTCTGCAGATCCCCCGATCTCGTCACCCTTCTCGTCTTCCTCTCTGCAGATTCCCCGATCTCGTCGCCCTTCTTGCCTTCCTCTCTGCAGATCCCCCGATCTCGTCACCCTTCTCGTCTTCCTCTCTGCAGATCCCTGGATCTCGACGCCCTTCTTGTCTTCCTCTCTGCAGATCCCCCGATCTCGTCGCCCTTTTCTCCTTCCTCTCTGTAGATCGCCCCGATCTCGTCGCCCTTCTCGTCTTCCTCTCTGCAGATCCCCCGATGTCGTCGCCCTTCTCGCCTTCCTCTCTGCAGATTGCCCCGATCTCGTCGCCCTTCTCGTCTTCCTCTCTGCAGATCCCCCGATCTCGTCGCCCTTCTCGTCTTCCTCTGCAGATCACCCGATCTCGTCGCCCTTCTCGCCTTCCTCTCTGCAGATCACCCGATCTCGTCGCCCTTCTCGCCTTCCTCTGCAGATCACCCGATCTCGTCGCCCTTCTCGCCTTCCTCTCTGCAGATCCCCCGATCTCGTCACCCTTCTCGTCTTCCTCTCTGCAGATCACCCGATCTCGTCGCCCTTCTCGCCTTCCTCTCTGCAGATCACCCGATCTCGTCGCCCTTCTCGCCTTCCTCTCTGCAGATCACCCGATCTCGTCGCCCTTCTCCCCTTCCTCTCTGTAGATCGCCCGATCTCTTCACCCTTCTTGCCTTCCTCTCTGCAGATCCCCCGATCTCGTCACCCTTCTCGTCTTCCTCTCTGCAGATCACCCGATCTCGTCGCCCTTCTCGCCTTCCTGTCTGCAGATCACCGATCTCGTCGCCCTTCTCGCCTTCCTCTCTGCAGATCCCCCGATCTCATCACCCTTCTCGCCTTCCTCTCTGCAGATCCCCCGATCTCGTCGCCCTTCTCGCCTTCCTCTCTGGAGATCACCCGATCTCGTCGCCCTTCTCGCCTAGCTCTCTGCAGATCCCCCGATCTCTTCACCCTTCTCGCCTTCCTCTCTGCAGATCCCCCGATCTCTTCACCCTTCTCGCCTTCCTCTCTGCAGATCCCCCGATCTCGTCACCCTTCTCGCCTTCCTCTCTGCAGATCCCCCGATCTCGTCGCCCTTCTCGCCTTCCTCTCTGCAGATCCCCCGATCTCGTCACCCTTCTCGCCTTCCTCTCTGCAGATCCCCTGATCTCGTCACCCTTCTCGCCTTCCTCTCTGGAGATCCCCCGATCTCGTCGCCCTTCTCGCCTTCCTCTCTGCAGATCCCCCGATCTCTTCACCCTTCTCGCCTTCCTCTCTGCAGATCCCCCGATCTCTTCACCCTTCTCGCCTTCCTCTCTGCAGATCCCCCGATCTCGTCGCCCTTCTCGCCTTCCTCTCTGGAGATCCCCCGATCTCGTCGCCCTTCTCGCCTTCCTCTCTGCAGATCCCCCGATCTCGTCACCCTTCTCGTCTTCCTCTCTGCAGATCCCCCGATCTTGTCCCCCTTCTCGCCTTACTCTCTGCAGATCCCCCGATCTCGTCACCCTTCTTGTCTTCCTCTCTGCAGATCCCCGGATCTCGACGCCCTTCTCGTCTTCCTCTCTGTAGATCCCCTGATGTCGTCGCCCTTTTCTCCTTCCTCTCTGCAGATCGTCCCGATCTCGTCGCCCTTCTCGCCTTCCTCTCTGCAGATCCCCCGATCTCGTCGCCCTTCTCGCCTTCCTCTCTGGAGATCCCCCGATCTCGTCGCCCTTCTCGCCTTCCTCTCTGCAGATCCCCCGATCTCGTCACCCTTCTCGTCTTCCTCTCTGCAGATCCCCCGATCTTGTCCCCCTTCTCGCCTTACTCTCTGCAGATCCCCCGATCTCGTCACCCTTCTTGTCTTCCTCTCTGCAGATCCCCGGATCTCGACGCCCTTCTCGTCTTCCTCTCTGTAGATCCCCCGATGTCGTCGCCCTTTTCTCCTTCCTCTCTGCAGATCGTCCCGATCTCGTCGCCCTTCTCGCCTTCCTCTCTGCAGATTGCCCCGATCTCGTCGCCCTTCTTGTCTTCCTCTCTGCAGATCCCCCGATGTCGTCGCCCTTTTCTCCTTCCTCTCTGCAGATCGTCCCGATCTCGTCGCCCTTCTCGTCTTCCTCTCTGCAGATCCCCCGATCTCGTTGCCCTTCTCGTCTTCCTCTCTGCAGATCCCCGATGTCGTCGCCCTTTTCTCCTTCCTCTCTGCAGATCGTCCCGATCTCGTCGCCCTTCTCGTCTTCCTCTCTGCAGATCCCCTGATGTCGTCGCCCTTTTCTCCTTCCTCTCTGCAGATCGTCCCGATCTCGTCACCCTTCTCGCCTTCCTCTCTGCAGATCCCCCAATCTCGTCACCCTTCTCGCCTTCCTCTCTGCAGATCCCCCAATCTTGTCACCCTTCTCGCCTTCCTCTCTGCAGATCCCCCGATCTCTTCACCCTTCTTGCCTTCAGGGGGCTTTACACGCTACGACATCGTTAATGCGAACTCGTTGGGGTCACGGAATTGGTGACGCACATCCGACCGCATTAGCGATGCCGTTGCGTGTGACACCGATGAGCGATTTTGCATCGTTACAAAAACGTGCAAAATCGCTCATCAGTGACATGGGGGTTCATTCTCAAAAATCGTTACTGCAGTAGTAATGAAGTTGTTCCTCGTTCCTGCGGCAGCACACATCGCTTCGTGTGACACCGCAGGAACGAGGAAGCTCTACTTACCTGCCTCCCGGCCACAATGCGGAAGGAAGCAGGTGGGCGGGATGTTACGTCCCGCTCAGCTCCGCCCCTCCGCTGCTATTGGGCGGCCGCTCAGTGACGTCGCTGTGACGCCGCACGGACCGCTCCCTTAGAAAGGAGGCGGTTCGTCGGTCACAGCGACGTCGCCGGGCAGGTAAGTATGTGTGACGGGTCTGGGCGATGTTGTGCGCCACGGGCAGCGATTTGCCCGTGTCGCGCAACAGATGGGGGTGGGTACCTACACTAGCGATATCGGGACCGATATCGCAGTGTGTAAAGCCCGCTTTCCTCTCTGCAGATCCCCCGATCTCGTCGCCCTTCTCGTCTTCCTCTCTGCAGATCCCCCGATCTCGTCGCCCTTCTTGCCTTCCTCTCTGCAGATCCCCCGATCTCGTCGCCCTTCTCGCCTTCTTCTCTGCAGATCCCCCGATCTCGTCGCCCTTCTCGTCTTCCTCTCTGCAGATCCCCCGATGTCGTCGCCCTTTTCTCCTTCCTCTCTGCAGATCTTCCCGATCTCGTCGCCCTTCTCGCCTTCCTCTCTGCAGATCCCCCGATGTCGTCGCCCTTCTCGTCTTCCTCTCTGCAGATCGTCCCGATCTCGTCACCCTTCTCGCCTTCCTCTCTGCAGATCCCCCAATCTCGTCACCCTTCTCGCCTTCCTCTCTGCAGATCCCCCAATCTTGTCACCCTTCTCGCCTTCCTCTCTGCAGATCCCCCGATCTCTTCACCCTTCTTGCCTTCAGGGGGCTTTACACGCTACGACATCGTTAATGCGAACTCGTTGGGGTCACGGAATTGGTGACGCACATCCGACCGCATTAGCGATGCCGTTGCATGTGACACCGATGAGCGATTTTGCATCGTTACAAAAACGTGCAAAATCGCTCATCAGTGACATGGGGGTTCATTCTCAAAAATCGTTACTGCAGTAGTAATGAAGTTGTTCCTCGTTCCTGCGGCAGCACACATCGCTTCGTGTGACACCGCAGGAACGAGGAAGCTCTACTTACCTGCCTCCCGGCCACAATGCGGAAGGAAGCAGGTGGGCGGGATGTTACGTCCCGCTCAGCTCCGCCCCTCCGCTGCTATTGGGCGGCCGCTCAGTGACGTCGCTGTGACGCCGCACGGACCGCTCCCTTAGAAAGGAGGCGGTTCGTCGGTCACAGCGACGTCGCCGGGCAGGTAAGTATGTGTGACGGGTCTGGGCGATGTTGTGCGCCACGGGCAGCGATTTGCCCGTGTCGCGCAACAGATGGGGGTGGGTACCTACACTAGCGATATCGGGACCGATATCGCAGTGTGTAAAGCCCGCTTTCCTCTCTGCAGATCCCCCGATCTCGTCGCCCTTCTCGTCTTCCTCTCTGCAGATCCCCCGATCTCGTCGCCCTTCTTGCCTTCCTCTCTGCAGATCCCCCGATCTCGTCGCCCTTCTCGCCTTCTTCTCTGCAGATCCCCCGATCTCGTCGCCCTTCTCGTCTTCCTCTCTGCAGATCCCCCGATGTCGTCGCCCTTTTCTCCTTCCTCTCTGCAGATCGTCCCGATCTCGTCGCCCTTCTCGCCTTCCTCTCTGCAGATCCCCCGATGTCGTCGCCCTTCTCGTCTTCCTCTCTGCAGATCGTCCCGATCTCGTCGCCCTTCTCGCCTTCCTCTCTGCAGATCCCCTGATCTCGTCGCCCTTCTCGTCTTCCTCTCTGCAGATCCCCCGATCTCGTCGCCCTTTTCTCCTTCCTCTCTGCAGATCCCCCGATCTCGTCGCCCTTCTCGCCTTCCTCTCTGCAGATCCCCCGATCTCGTCGCCCTTTTCTCCTTCCTCTCTGCAGATCCCTCAATCTCTTCGCCCTTCTCGTCTTCCTCTCTGCAGATCCCCCGATCTCGTCGCCCTTCTCGCCTTCCTCTCTGCAGATTGCCCCGATCTCGTCGCCCTTCTCGTCTTCCTCTCTGCAGATCCCCCGATCTCGTCGCCCTTCTCGTCTTCCTCTCTGCAGATCCCCCGATGTCGTCGCCCTTTTCTCCTTCCTCTCTGCAGATCGTCCCGATCTCGTTGCTTTTTTCACGTTCCTCTCTGCAGATTCCCCGATCTCGTCACCCTTCTCGCCTTCCTCTCTGCAGATCCCCCAATCTCGTCACCCTTCTCGCCTTCGTCCCGATCTCGTCGCCCTTCTCGTCTTCCTCTCTGCAGATCCCCTGATGTCGTCGCCCTTTTCTCCTTCCTCTCTGCAGATCGTCCCGATCTCGTCACCCTTCTCGCCTTCCTCTCTGCAGATCCCCCAATCTCGTCGCCCTTCTCGTCTTCCTCTCTGCAGATCCCCCAATCTCGTCACCCTTCTCGCCTTCCTCTCTGCAGATCCCCCAATCTCGTCGCCCTTCTCGTCTTCCTCTTTGCAGATCCCCCGTTCTCTTTGCCCTTTTTTCACTTTATAGATCGGTGAGCGGCTGCAGATTTTCCAATGATTTTTTTTAAGCCTTTGTTCACACAGAGTGTTTTTTAGGAGGACATTGAAAATCTGCAAAATCCTCAAAAAACTCTTGAAAAACTTTTTCTATTAGTTTCTATTGGAAATCCAGTTTGTTCCATTTTTTAGAGGTTTTTTTTCTTAAAGCAATGTTGAAAATCTGTTGGTAGGATTTATGATGAGCGCATATTACTTTAAACAGGATCCTGATCGAATTGTCTCCAAACAAAACACCGTCCAATCAAAAGGCTAAAAAAAACAAACAGTTCAGGATAAAAACTCTTCAAAAATATATAAAAAAAAACCTCCAAAAAATGAGCGTTTCCTGACCCTGTTTCCTCGGATTCAGTAAACACCATGGAAATTTCTGCATTGGTTTATAATAATGGATATCGGTGCCAGGAGCCTGAGATTTCATCGTTTGCAGGAATCCGAGCGCCGACTCCGAATAACCCGGTGTGAACGCGGCCTTAGTTGCGAGCTCTTGGCAGAACGTCCCCTCATTCCTCGCAGCGCCTTCTGCCTGCGCCACGCGTGGAGTTCACCCCTCATTATCCATCACTGTCTTTTGTTTCACAAATCATCCAATACGGGTCCTAAAATAATAAAAACCAACATACTGGACCCCGAACGTCCCACCACACTATTCCCTTTGTCCCTCATTGGTCTCTTTGCTTCTGGCATCAACAGATCATCACTCCTGCAGCTGATCAGTGCCAGTGATTGTCTGCAGCGGTCATGTGACATCCCAACCTAAAGAAGAAGTGAGGAGAATGGGGATGCGAGCAAAGGTGTGGAGCCAGTGGTGTCATTAGCATCAGAGAGCCTCTGGACTTTGACTCTGAAAGTGCCAGTGTGAACTGTGTCATGAGGCTCCCATAGACTTGTATGGAATTGTGATCTCCATGAAACACTGGAGCAGCTGGCAAGTCACATATCATAGGACACCAACAGGGCGAACCTGAGAAAAGATGAATACGGAGGAGGGTGAATATAACACGGGGACTTACAATCCAGTGGGGGAAAAAACCCAGGATCAGTCACTGACAATATAGAACTTGTATTACTGTGATATCAGCGTGCAGTACCTATAGCCGACCACAAGAGGTCCCTCTGTGCTAACGAGCAACTGACATGAACTTATTCCATAGAGTAGGGGATAATTACTGATTGCTGGGGTCCAACCGCTGCTGGGACCACCAGAGGTCCTGAGAACAGGCCCATCTGAATGGAGCGCAGGTCAAGCATGCAAATCTCCGCTCCATTCATTGTCTATAGGACTGCCAGAGATAGCCGAGTACAGCGCAGCGAGCCCACCGGGGGGAGAAGACCCTGTATAACATTATAGGCACCGGCTGCTTCTGGGTGTTAGGCTATGTGCGCACGTTGCGTAAATTCATGCAGTTACGCTGCGCTTTGTAGCGCAGTTTGCACCTTGCTCCCCCAGGGTGTGAGGTCTGTTGGGACCCCCGTGATCCGCTGATATCAGAGGGGTCTTTCCTCATGTATGTAACACAAGTGCTGAGACTTTCCAATATTTCGTGCTTGTCGGCTCCTCACATTAATCACCATCTCCGCTTCCAGTCTGAGCTGATTTCAATACAAGGCGTCGTCTTCAGAAGTATTAAGAACCAAATTCCTTACCAGGTGTCGCCTCGAAATGAATTTGGTGCATTTTTTTTTTTTTGCCTTCATTTCTCATAAATACAATAAAGTTGCAATGAAAAGTGGTGTGAACATGGCCCTGGGGATGTTACACAGCAAATATACGAGGTTATGAAGTACAGGTCAGGAGAACTGCGGCCGATCCGTGCTTCACGGTAACTACTCGGACCATTATACACGGATGTCTGCAATCCATGCACCCGTGTAAGGAGCAAGTGAAGGTCTATGAATATCAGCAATGAAAGAATGTATTCACCGAGAGGAAGCAGAGATCTAGAAAATGGTGAAAAATGAATCCACAAAAGGGATATTTCATAATAGCATGTGATTATGCTCCCATACGTTCTTGTGCTTTGCAAACAACCAGGAACAATCACAGTAGTGTTTTGTATCTGTGTTGTGCTGGTGTAGCGTTTTTTATCTGTGTGCTATGCTGGTATAGTGTTCTGTATCTGTGTGCTATGCTAGTGTAGTGTTTTGTATCTGTGTTGTGCTGGTGTAGTGTTTTGTATCTGTGTGCTGTGCTGGTGTAGTGTTTTGTATCTGTGTGCTGTGCTGGTGTAGTGTTTTGTATCTGTGTGTTGTGCTGGTGTAGTGTTTTGTATCTGTGTGCTGTGCTGGTGTAGTGTTTTGTATCTGTGTGCTGTGCTGGTGTAGTGTTTTGTTTCTGTGTGCTGTGCTGGTGTAGTGTATTGTTTCTGTGTGCTGTGCTGGTGTAGTGTTTTATATCTGTGTGCTGTGCTGGTGTAGTGTTTTGTATCTGTGTGCTGTGCTGGTGTAGTGTTTTGTATCTGTGTGCTGTGCTGGTGTAGTGTTTTGTATCTGTGTGCTGTGCTGGTGTAGTGTATTGTTTCTGTGTGCTGTGCTGGTGTTGTGTTTTGTACCTGTGTGCTGTGCTGGTGTAGTGTTTTGTATCTGTGTGTTGTGCTGGTGTAGTGTTTTGTATCTGTGTGCTGTGCTGGTGTAGTGTTTTGTATCTGTGTGCTGTGCTGGTGTAGTGTTTTGTTTCTGTGTGCTGTGCTGGTGTAGTGTATTGTTTCTGTGTGCTGTGCTGGTGTAGTGTTTTATATCTGTGTGCTGTGCTGGTGTAGTGTTTTGTATCTGTGTGCTGTGCTGGTGTAGTGTTTTGTATCTGTGTGCTGTGCTGGTGTAGTGTTTTGTATCTGTGTGCTGTGCTGGTGTAGTGTTTTGTATCTGTGTGCTGTGGTGGTGTCGTGTTTTGTACCTGTGTGCTGTGCTGTTGTAGTGTTTTGTATCTGTGTGCTGTGCTGGTGTAGTGTGTTGTACCTGATTGCTGTGCTGGTGTAGTGTTTTGTATCTGTGTGCTGTGCTGGTGTAGTGTTTTGTATCTGTGTGCTGTGCTGGTGTAGTGTATTGTTTCTGTGTGCTGTGCTGGTGTAGTGTTTTATATCTGTGTGCTGTGCTGGTGTAGTGTGTTGTACCTGATTGCTGTGCTGGTGTAGTGTTTTATATCTGTGTGCTGTGCTGGTGTAGTGTTTTGTATCTGTGTGCTGTGCTGGTGTAGTGTTTTGTATCTGTGTGCTGCGCTGGTATAGTGTTTTGTATCTGTGTGCTGCACTCGTGTAGTGTTTTGTATCTGTGTACTGTGCTGGTGTAGTGTTTTGTATGCATCTATGTGCTGTGCTGGTGTAGTGTTTTGTATCTGTGTGCTGTGCTGGTGTAGTGTTTTGTATCTGTGTGCTGTGCTGGTGTAGTGTTTTGTATCTGTGTGCTGTGGTGGTGTCGTGTTTTGTACCTGTGTGCTGTGCTGTTGTAGTGTTTTGTATCTGTGTGCTGTGCTGGTGTAGTGTGTTGTACCTGATTGCTGTGCTGGTGTAGTGTTTTGTATCTGTGTGCTGTGCTGGTGTAGTGTTTTGTATCTGTGTGCTGTGCTGGTGTAGTGTTTTGTATCTGTGTGCTGTGCTGGTGTAGTGTTTTGTATCTGTGTGTTGTGCTGGTGTAGTGTTTTGTATCTGTGTGCTGTGCTGGTGTAGTGTATTGTTTCTGTGTGCTGTGCTGGTGTCGTGTTTTGTACCTGTGTGCTGTGCTGGTGTAGTGTTTTGTATCTGTGTGTTGTGCTGGTGTAGTGTTTTGTATCTGTGTGCTGTGCTGGTGTAGTGTTTTGTATCTGTGTGCTGTGCTGGTGTAGTGTTTTGTTTCTGTGTGCTGTGCTGGTGTAGTGTATTGTTTCTGTGTGCTGTGCTGGTGTAGTGTTTTATATCTGTGTGCTGTGCTGGTGTAGTGTTTTGTATCTGTGTGCTGTGCTGGTGTAGTGTTTTGTATCTGTGTGCTGTGCTGGTGTAGTGTTTTGTATCTGTGTGCTGTGCTGGTGTAGTGTATTGTTTCTGTGTGCTGTGCTGGTGTTGTGTTTTGTACCTGTGTGCTGTGCTGGTGTAGTGTTTTGTATCTGTGTGTTGTGCTGGTGTAGTGTTTTGTATCTGTGTGCTGTGCTGGTGTAGTGTTTTGTATCTGTGTGCTGTGCTGGTGTAGTGTTTTGTTTCTGTGTGCTGTGCTGGTGTAGTGTATTGTTTCTGTGTGCTGTGCTGGTGTAGTGTTTTATATCTGTGTGCTGTGCTGGTGTAGTGTTTTGTATCTGTGTGCTGTGCTGGTGTAGTGTTTTGTATCTGTGTGCTGTGCTGGTGTAGTGTTTTGTATCTGTGTGCTGTGCTGGTGTAGTTTTTTGTATCTGTGTGCTGTGGTGGTGTCGTGTTTTGTACCTGTGTGCTGTGCTGTTGTAGTGTTTTGTATCTGTGTGCTGTGCTGGTGTAGTGTGTTGTACCTGATTGCTGTGCTGGTGTAGTGTTTTGTATCTGTGTGCTGTGCTGGTGTAGTGTTTTGTATCTGTGTGCTGTGCTGGTGTAGTGTATTGTTTCTGTGTGCTGTGCTGGTGTAGTGTTTTATATCTGTGTGCTGTGCTGGTGTAGTGTGTTGTACCTGATTGCTGTGCTGGTGTAGTGTTTTATATCTGTGTGCTGTGCTGGTGTAGTGTTTTGTATCTGTGTGCTGTGCTGGTGTAGTGTTTTGTATCTGTGTGCTGCGCTGGTATAGTGTTTTGTATCTGTGTGCTGCACTCGTGTAGTGTTTTGTATCTGTGTACTGTGCTGGTGTAGTGTTTTGTATGCATCTATGTGCTGTGCTGGTGTAGTGTTTTGTATCTGTGTGCTGTGCTGGTGTAGTGTTTTGTATCTGTGTGCTGTGCTGGTGTAGTGTTTTGTATCTGTGTGCTGTGGTGGTGTCGTGTTTTGTACCTGTGTGCTGTGCTGTTGTAGTGTTTTGTATCTGTGTGCTGTGCTGGTGTAGTGTGTTGTACCTGATTGCTGTGCTGGTGTAGTGTTTTGTATCTGTGTGCTGTGCTGGTGTAGTGTTTTGTATCTGTGTGCTGTGCTGGTGTAGTGTATTGTATCTGTGTGCTGTGCTGGTGTAGTGTTTTGTATCTGTGTGTTGTGCTGGTGTAGTGTTTTGTATCTGTGTGCTGTGCTGGTGTAGTGTATTGTTTCTGTGTGCTGTGCTGGTGTCGTGTTTTGTACCTGTGTGCTGTGCTGGTGTAGTGTTTTGTATCTGTGTGTTGTGCTGGTGTAGTGTTTTGTATCTGTGTGCTGTGCTGGTGTAGTGTTTTGTATCTGTGTGCTGTGCTGGTGTAGTGTTTTGTTTCTGTGTGCTGTGCTGGTGTAGTGTATTGTTTCTGTGTGCTGTGCTGGTGTAGTGTTTTATATCTGTGTGCTGTGCTGGTGTAGTGTTTTGTATCTGTGTGCTGTGCTGGTGTAGTGTTTTGTATCTGTGTGCTGTGCTGGTGTAGTGTTTTGTATCTGTGTGCTGTGCTGGTGTAGTGTATTGTTTCTGTGTGCTGTGCTGGTGTTGTGTTTTGTACCTGTGTGCTGTGCTGGTGTAGTGTTTTGTATCTGTGTGTTGTGCTGGTGTAGTGTTTTGTATCTGTGTGCTGTGCTGGTGTAGTGTTTTGTATCTGTGTGCTGTGCTGGTGTAGTGTTTTGTTTCTGTGTGCTGTGCTGGTGTAGTGTATTGTTTCTGTGTGCTGTGCTGGTGTAGTGTGTTTTGTATCTGTGTGCTGCGCTGGTATAGTGTTTTGTATCTGTGTGCTGCACTCGTGTAGTGTTTTGTATCTGTGTACTGTGCTGGTGTAGTGTTTTGTATGCATCTATGTGCTGTGCTGGTGTAGTGTTTTGTATCTGTGTGCTTTGCTGGTGTAGTGTTTTGCATCTGTGTGCTTTGCTGGTATAGTGTTTTGCATCTGTGTGCTGCGCTGGTATAGTGTTTTGTATCTGTGTGCTGCGTTGGTGTAGTGTTTTGTAGCTGTGTGCTTTGCTGGTGTAGTGTTTTGTTTCTGTGTGCTGTGCTGGTGTAGTGTTTTGTATCTGTGTACTTCGCTGGTGTAGTGTTTTTCATCTGTGTGCTGCGCTGGTATAGTGTTTTGTATCTGTGTGCTGCGCTGGTGTAGTGTTTTGTAGCTGTGTGCTGTGCTGGTGTAGTGTTTTATATGCATCTATGTGCTGTGCTGGTGTAGTGTTTTGTATCTGTGTGCTGTGCTGCTGTAGTGTTTTGTACCTGTGTGCTGTGCTGGTGTAGTGTATTGTACCTGTGTGCTGTGCTGGTGTAGTGTTTTGTACCTGTGTGCTGGTGTAGTGTTCTGTATCTGTGTGCTGTGCTGGTGTAGTATTCTGTATCTGTGTGCTGTGCTGGTGTAGTGTTCTGTATCTGTGTTCTGTGCTGGTGTAGTGTTCTGTATCTGTGTGCTGTGCTGGTGTAATGTTTTGTACTTGTGTGCTGGTGTAGTGTTTTGTACCTTTGTGCTGTGCTGGTGTAGTGTTCTGTATCTGTGTGCTGTGCTGGTGTAGTATTTTGTACCTTTGTGCTGTGCTGGTGTAGTGTTGTGTATCTGTGTGCTGTGCTGGTATAGTGTTTTGTATCTGTGTGCTGTGCTGGTGTAGTGTTATGTATCTGTGTGCTATGCTCGTGTAGTGTTTTGTATCTGTGTGCTATGCTGGTATAGTGTTCTGTATCTGTGTGCTATGCTGGTGTAGTGTTTTGTATCTGTGTGCTGTGCTGGTGTAGTGTTTTGTATCTGTGTGCTGTGCTGGTGTAGTGTTGTGTATCTGTGTGCTGTGCTGGTGTAATGTTTTGTACTTGTGTGCTGGTGTAGTGTTTTGTACCTTTGTGCTGTGCTGGTGTAGTGTTCTGTATCTGTGTGCTGTGCTGGTGTAGTGTTTTGTACCTTTGTGCTGTGCTGGTGTAGTGTTCTGTATCTGTGTGCTGTGCTGGTATAGTGTTTTGTATCTGTGTGCTGTGCTGGTGTAGTGTTATGTATCTGTGTGCTATGCTCGTGTAGTGTTTTGTATCTGTGTGCTATGCTGGTATAGTGTTCTGTATCTGTGTGCTATGCTGGTGTAGTGTTTTGTATCTGTGTGCTGTGCTGGTGTAGTGTTTTGTATCTGTGTGCTGTGCTGGTGTAGTGTTGTGTATCTGTGTGCTGTGCTGGTATAGTGTTTTGTATCTGTGTGCTGTGCTGGTGTAGTGTTATGTATCTGTGTGCTATGCTCATGTAGTGTTTTGTATCTGTGTGCTATGCTGGTATAGTGTTCTGTATCTGTGTGCTATGCTGGTGTAGTGTTTTGTATCTGTGTGCTGTACTGGTGTAGTGTTTTGTATCTGTGTGCTGTGCTGGTGTAGTGTTGTGTATCTGTGTGCTGTGCTGGTGTAGTGTTTTGTATCTGTGTGCTATGCTGGTATAGTGTTCTGTATCTGTGTGCTATGCTGGTGTAGTGTTTTGTATCTGTGTGCTGTGCTGGTGTAGTGTTTTGTATCTGTGTGCTGTGCTGGTGTAGTGTTGTGTATCTGTGTGCTGTGCTGGTGTAGTGTTTTGTATCTGTGTGCTATGCTGGTATAGTGTTCTGTATCTGTGTGCTATGCTGGTGTAGTGTTTTGTATCTGTGTGCTGTGCTGGTGTAGTGTTTTGTATCTGTGTGCTGTGCTGGTGTAGTGTTGTGTATCTGTGTGCTGTGCTGGTGTAGTGTTTTGTACCATCTTAAACTGCTCGGACATTGCTTTTTCTGTTCTGCAGAACATTGAATCCGCTCACCAGAGTGTATGTACCGGGGGCTGAGGTTTGTGTTTTTACATAACTTCTAGAGCTTTAGGAGGCCCATACATTTTCCTGCCCCTATGGGGCACATGTTACAGATTTTGGATCGGAGCCCAGGAGCTCCGCGTCACACCCAGGTACTATGTTGCAGGTATCAGTATAGTTTGTTTTGCTTTTTTATGTGCATGCTTTCTGTAAAACCGGCTTCAGGTGCTCCTTACATAATGGAACGGCGTCGTTAAACCAGTCTGCACTGGAGCGCAGAGGACAGGACCAGTATACCGTGCGAGGGGTACGAGGGGTGCGAGGGGTGCGAGGGGTACGAGGGGTGCGAGGGGTGCGAGGGGTGCGAGGGCTGCAGACACAGACCCTATAGATATCAGATCCAATAACATTCTTGTTGGATTTTGACCTGAGCCCTGGTGTTTACAGGCCCTAATCCCATAATCCCACTCCCCCTATCTAAAGGGAAGCTAAGCTTTTAGACATTGTGATGTGTACTAGCCCCTGTTTAGCATTATTTATTGGTGGGGTCTGTGCTGTAGTAATCCGATGTAGCAGAGCCGAGAAAGCAAACTGTGACGCCGCGTGCAAATCAGCCTGGAAGTGCATTGAAGGGGTTTTCCCCACAAAGTTAATTTTAACCAATAGATCTTGTAATAACAATCATTTCCACAATTGGACGTTATATAAAATGTTCCTGTGCTGAGATAATCTTATATATGTGCCCCTGCTGTGTACTGTGTAATGGCCGTGTCTGACTGTACAGGGACATGGTCTGATCATACCACAGCTCCTGGGTCGGGGAAGACGCAAAAGAGTATACAGACATTACAGCACGGGATCACAATTGAGTTTTTCTGTGAGGTAAAACATTTTTTTAGAAAACAGGAAGAGAAATGTTTTACCTCACAGAAAGAATCAGTTGTGATCCCAAGCTGCAATGTCTTGTATAGTCTTCTGCTTCCTTGACGGGGCCATCATCCTGACAGGTCCCTGTAATCAGAATATTCTGTTGTAAAGGTGAAGTATTTGGGGAAGGTTTAGTTGCATGATTTTTCCAGCTGTACCCAGGGTTGTGATCATTTATCCTGCGCCCGGCCGCAGCCTCCCCCGCTCCTGTGTATACTCCGCCATGGTGGATGCATCCGGCCGAGCGCACAGTCATGAATCTACCTGTGATCCTGTAATGGTAATGCTGGAGGTAAATCCTGCCCATTGTGAGGCTGATGACTGCACAATACAAGATGTGTATGGGGTGAACATGTTCTTAGACCTGATGGGGCTGGTGTAATCACGATGACTATCATTCTTTAAGAATTTTATCCTCTTGACATTACAATGAGCATTATATGAATCCTGCTGATTTTAATATCAGAATTATGCAGCTAATCTGACGTGGATTATCACAGTAAATACACCAGCTCCATCAGGTCTAAGAGACCTATCCGTGCAGCCGCAGTCCGATAAGTGTCCATGATGCTCCCGGTGTAATGAGCACTTGAGGATCAAAACTGGAGGGATGGAAGGAGCCGCCCAGTCTGATCTTTAATCTTTATTTTTTTATATAGCGCTAACATATTCCGCAGCGCTTTACATACATTGGCAACACTGTCCCCATTGGGGCTCACAATTTAAATTCCCTGTATGTCTTTGGAGTGTGGGAGGAAACCGGAGGAAACCCACGCAAACACAGGGAGAACATCCTAACTCCTTGCAAATGTTGTCCTTCGTGGGATTCGAACCCAGGACCCCAGCGCTGCAAGGCTTCAGTGCTAACAACTGAGCCACCACAAGACTGCAGTGCTAACCACTGAGCCACCACAAGAATACAGTGCTAACCACTGAGCCACCACAAGACTGCAGTGCTAACCACTGAGCCACCGTGCTGCCCTTAATGAATTAATGAATGTCATTTCCGTAATGTGGTCGGCCGATGTGTCACCTGGTGAAGAGATGCCCGCAGGATTCACTATGGGCAGACAAGATAAGGAGGCAGTGTGAGGGGCGATGCTCTGCAGTGTGAGGGGCGATGCTCTGCAGTGTGACAGGCGATGCTCTGCAGTGTGACGGGGCGATACTCTGCAGTGTAACGGGCGATGCTCTGCAGTGTGACGGGGCGATGCTGTGCAGTGTGACGGGGCGATGCTGTGCAGTGTGAGGGGCGATGCTCTGCAGTGTGAGGGGCGATGCTCTGCAGTGTGACAGGCGATGTTCTGCAGTGTGACGGTGCGATACTCTGCAGTGTAACGGGCGATGCTCTGCAGTGTGACGGGGCGATGCTGTGCAGTGTGACGGGGCGATGCTGTGCAGTGTGACGGTGCGATGCACTACAGTGTGACGGGGCGATGCTGTGCAGTGTGACGGGGCGATGCTCTGCAGTGTGACGGGGCGATGCTCTGCAGTGTGACGGGGCGATGCTCTGCAGTGTGACGGGGCGATGCTCTGCAGTGTGACGGGGCGATGCTCTGCAGTGTGACGGGGCAATACTCTGCAGTGTTGCACAATTACTACAACAGAATCTGCCACTTTTTTCCCATTTTGTATTTGGCTGCAGATACAGTGGGTATGGAAAGTATTCACACCCCTTTAAATTTTTCACTCTTTGTTTCATTGCAGCCATTTGGTAAATTCAAAATAGTTCATTTTTTCCTCATTAATGCACAGTCTGCCCCATCTTGACAGAAACCCCCCCAGAAATGTAGACATTTTTGCACATTTATTAAGCAAGAAAACTGAAATATCCCATGGTCATAAGTATTCAGCCCCTTTGCTCAGTATTGAGTAGATTCCTCCCTTTGAGCTAGTACAGCCATGAGTCTTCTTGGGATCCTGGATTTGGGGATCCTCGGCCATTCTTCCTTGCAGATCCTCTCCAGTGCCGTCAGGTTGGATGGTGAACGTTGGTGGACGCCATTTTCAGATCTCTCCAGAGATGCTCCATTGGGTTTAGGTCAGGGCTCTGGCTGGGCCGGTCAAGAATGGTCACAGAGTTGTTCTGGAGCCGCTGCTCTGTTATTTTAGCTGTGTGCTTAGGGTCATTGTCTTGTTGAAAGGTGAATCTTCTGCCAAGTCTGAGGTCCAGAGCATCTGGAAGAGGTTTTCTTCCAGGATATCTCTGTAATTGGCTGCATTAATCTTTCCTTCATTTGCAACCAGTTGTCTTGTCCCTGCCCCCATAGCATGATGCTGCCTCCACCATGTCTCCCTGTTGGGATTGTATTGGGCAGGTGATGAGCAGTGCCTGGTTTTCTCCACACATACCGCTTAGAATTATCACAAAAAAGTTCTATCTTCGTCTCATCAGACCAGAGAATCTTATTTCTCATAGTCTGGGAGTCCTTAATGTGTTTTTTTGCAAACTCTATGTGGCTTTCATATGTCTTGCACTGAGGAGAGGCTTCCGTTGGGCCACTCTGCCATAAAGGCCCGACTGGTGGAGGCTGCAGTGATAGATGACTTTGTGGAACTTTCTCCCATCTCCCTCCTGCATCTCTGGAGCTCGGCCACAGTGATCTTGGGGTTCTTCTTCTCTCACCAAGGTTCTTCTCCCACGATTGCTCAGTTTGGCTGGACGGCCAGGTCTAGGAAGAGTCCTGATGGTCTCAAACGTCTTCCATTTAAGGATTATGGAGGCCACTGTGCTCTTAAGCACCTTGAGTACTGCAGAAATTATTTTGTAACCTTGGCCAGATCTGTGCCTTGCCACAATTCTGTCTCTGAGCTCCTTCGGCAGTTCCTTTGACCTCATGATCCTCATTTGGTGTGACATGCAGTGTGAGCTGTGAGGTCTTATATAGACAGGTGTGCGCCTTTCCAAATCACGTCCTATCAGTGTAATTACACACAGCTGGACTCCAATGAAGGAGCAGAACCATCTCAAGGAGGATCACAAGGAAATGGACAGCATGGGACTTACATATGAGTGTCTGAGCAAAGGGGCTGAATACTTATGACCATGTGTTATACTGAGCAAAGGGTCTGAATACTTATAACCATATGATATACTGAGCAAAGGGGCTGAATACTTATCACCATGTGATATTTTGGTTTCTCTTGTTCAAGAAATTTGAAAAAAAATTTTTTTATGTCGAGATGGGGGATGGGGGAGAGAGTGCACATTAATGAGAAAAAAAATACCAAATGGCTGCAATGAAACAAAGAGTGAAAAATTTAAAGGGATCTGAATACTTTCCATACCCACTGTATTCTGGGTGCACGCCCATCCCTTTAATCGCGGTGTGTGACTCCCAGTCCGTATAGAGCTAATGCTGGAATTCCTCTATACACTGTGCAGATGGGATACAAGGTGCAGTGAGCGGAGGGGGCGGCTGCCATTGTTTATGTGGCTCCTCCGCAGGCTTTTTATAGCCGGGGGTGTGCGGCTGCTCCGCCAATAGCAGGGCCGGTCAGGGTGCACACTTGTTTGTAGCGCTGCAGGTCGGGGACGTGACGGGATACTCAGGTGTTTTTTGTGTTTAGTTGTATTCTATGTAAAATACAGGACGATGTCTCCCGGGTGCCTCCAACAAAGACAGGAGGGAACATTGTGTGAAAAAACACACAGATCCACAGGTAAACAGCGTCCGAGAAATGTCACAGCGCCACCGAGAAATGTGACGGTGACAGCGCCACCGAGAAATGTGACGGTGACAGCGCCACTGTGAAAAGTGACGGTGACAGTGCCACCGAGAAATGTGACGGTGACAGCGCCACCGAGAAATGTGACGGTGACAGCGCCACCGTGAAATGTGACGGTGACAGCACCGCCGCGAAATGTGACGGTGACAGCGCCACCGAGAAATGTGACGGTGACAGCGCCACCGAGAAATGTGACGGTGACAGCACCGCCGCGAAATGTGACGGTGACAGCGCCACCGAGAAATGTGACGGTGACAGTGCCACTGTGAAATGTGAGGGTGACAGCGCCACCGAGAAATGTGACGGTGACAGTACCGCCGAGAAATGTGACGGTGACAGCGCCACAGAGAAATGTGACGGTGACAGCGCCACCGAGAAATGTGACGGTGACAGTGCCACTGTGAAATGTGACGGTGACTGCGCCACCGTGAAATGTGACAATGACAGCGCCGCCGAGAAATGTGACGGTGACAGCGCCGCCGCGAAATGTGACGGTGACAGTGCCACCGAGAAATGTGACGGTGACAGTGCCACTGTGAAATGTGACGGTGACTGCGCCACCGTGAAATGTGACAATGACAGCGCCGCCGAGAAATGTGATGGTGACAGCGCCGCCGCGAAATGTGACGGTGACAGCGCCACCGTGAAATGTGACGGTGACAGTGCCACCGTGAAATGTGACGGTGACAGCGCCGCCGAGAAATGTGACGGTGACAGCGCCGCCGCAAAATGTGACGGTGACAGCGCCACCAAGAAATGTGACGGTGACAGCGCCGCCGAGAAATGTGACGGTGACAGCGCCACCGTGAAATGTGACGGTGACAGCGCCGCCGAGAAAACATCAAGAACTGATCAATAATGTGTATAAAGCGAATCCACACTCACTAATCACACAATATAGAGGCATAAATAATTCATACACAATTCATTCACTGACATGAAGCAGAGGTCTCTTAACAGCTAAAGAAGACATAAAACAAAAAGTTACACAGACTCTAATTATGTCCCGACTTCCCTATCTCCGCCATATTATCTGCCAGTGAATAAAAGAGCTCTGATTATTCGCTGCTCTCTGAAACTTGTGGAGACAAACTGTCTTATTAAACTGTGGGGACATTATACTATATGTGGTGCTGTGGCGGTATAATACTGTGTGTGGTGCTGTGGCGGTATAATACTGGGGGGGGCTGTGGTGGTATAATACTGTGTGTGGTGCTGTGGCGGTATAATACTGTGTGTGGTGCTGTGGCGGTATAATACTGGGGGGGCCTGTGGTGGTATAATACTGTGTGTGGTGCTGTGGCGGTAATACTGTGGGGGGGGCTGTGGCGGTATAATACTGGGGGGGCCTGTGGTGGTATAATACTGTGTGTGGTGCTGTGGCGGTAATACTGTGGGGGGGGCTGTGGCGGTATAATACTGTGTGTGGTGCTGTGGCGGTATAATACTGGGGGGGCCTGTGGTGGTATAATACTGTGTGTGGTGCTGTGGCGGTAATACTGTGGGGGGGGCTGTGGTGGTATAATACTGTGTGGGGGGCCACGGGGAAATCATACTGTGCACATGTGGTGATTGTGCAGGTATTATACAGTGTATGTGTATGGGAGGTGGCTGTGAGGACATCATACTGTGTGTATGGGGGCTGTGGAAGTGTCCCACTGTATATGTGGGGCCGCGAGGCATTACACTGTGAGGGGGACTGTGGGGCATCTTACTGTGTGTGGGGGACTGTGGGAACATCAAACTGTGTGTGTATGGGGGATGGTGTGAGGACATTATACTGTGTGAGGGACTTATGGGGACATCTTACTGTGTGGGGGCCTTTGGGACATCATACTGTTTGAGGCAACTGTGGGGACATCATACTGTATAGGCAGCTGTGGGGACATCATACTGTGTGGGGGACTGTGTGAGACACCATACTGTGTGGGGGCTGTGGGGCATCATACTGTGTGGGGTGACTGTGAGGCATCATACAGTGTGTGGGGCTGTGAGGATATCATGCTGAGTGTGGTGCATCATACAGTGTGAGGGCCTATGGGAACATCATACTATGTGAGGGCTGGGAGACATCATACTGTGTGTAGGGGGCTGTGAGGCATCATATTGTGTGGGGGCATCATACTGTGGGGTGGCTGTGGGGCATCATACTGTGGGGTGGCTGTGGGGCATCATACTGTGGGGTGGCTGTGGGGCATCATACTGTGTGTGGGGGGCTGTGGGGCATCATACTGTGTGTGAGGGCTGTGGGGCATCATACTGTGTGTGAGGGCTGTGGGGCATCATACTGTGTGTGAGGGCTGTGGGGCATCATACTGTGTGTGACGGCTGTGGGGCATCATACTGTGTGTGAGGGCTGTGGGGCATCATACTGTGTGTGAGGGCTGTGGGGCATCATACTGTGTGTGACGGCTGTGGGGCATCATACTGTGTGTGACGGCTGTGGGGCATCATACTGTGGGGTGGCTGTGGGGCATCATACTGTGGGGTGGCTGTGGGGCATCATACTGTGTGTGACGGCTGTGGGGCATCATACTGTGTGTGACGGCTGTGGGGCATCATACTGTGTGTGAGGGCTGTGGGGCATCATACTGTGTGTGACGGCTGTGGGGCATCATACTGTGGGGTGGCTGTGGGGCATCATACTGTGTGTGAGGGCTGTGGGGCATGATACTGTGGGGTGGCTGTGGGGCATCATACTGTGGGGTGGCTGTGGGGCATCATACTGTGTGTGACGGCTGTGGGGCATCATACTGTGGGGTGGCTGTGGGGCATCATACTGTGTGTGACGGCTGTGGGGCATCATACTGTGTGTGAGGGCTGTTGGGCATCATACTGTGTGTGAGGGCTGTGGGGCATCATACTGTGTGTGACGGCTGTGGGACATCATACTGTGGGGTGGCTGTGGGGCATCATACTGTGGGGTGGCTGTGGGGCATCATACTGTGTGGGGGCTGTGGGGCATCATACTGTGTTTGGGGGGCTGTGGGGCATCATACTGTGGGGGGGCTGTGGGGCATCATACTGTGTGTGTGGGGGCTGTGGGGCATCATACTGTGTTTGGGGGGCTGTGGGGCATCATACTGTGGGGGGGCTGTGGGGCATCATACTGTGTGTGACGGCTGTGGGGCATCATACTGTGGGGGGGCTGTGGGGCATCATACTGTGTGTGGGGGGCTGTGGGGACATCATATTTTTGGGGTTATGAAGGCAGTATCCCACTGTGTGGTAACAGTATTTGGCATTTCTCGGCACACTATTTCTGTGCATAGAAGAGCTGTATGCAGTTATGGATGTGACACAGCATGAATTATAATGTGTCGCACCGCGCTCCGTAGTGCGCGTCCCTCATAGTTGGGCGGTGTGCTGGAGAGGGTAATGCCGCTGTCTGTGGTGATGGGACGTTGTGGCCCCTCACATGTATCTTCTATATATACCACATGGGAATCACACGCTGCGGATGACATTTCTGCCTTCTCCGTGTGTCATGTTCCTGCACAGATCGGCTTTCAATGAAGAAAGACTCCATACATCACAATACACATTATCCTGATGACCCGGAGGAGCGGCGGCACGTGATCTATGGTAAAGAAGCAGAGGTGCGGTGTCAGTGCGCGGTGCCACCCATCGGTGAACGGTGTTGGACGCAGCGTATTTTTCAGTACAAGCAAAGTGGATGGATTTATAGAACTCTCCGGCCTCCGCGCTTCTTTTTTACGCTGCGTATCTCACCTGCGGTGCGTTTTACCAGTCGCAGCGTGTCACTGTCTCTTTCAGGAACACTCAGTTTTCTGTGCGGAATTTCCCCATAGACTTACATCAGATGCAGAAAATCCACACATGCAGTTTTGGTGCGTTTTACAAGAAATTATTAGGCTATGTGCGCACGTTGCGTACTAGCCCTGCAGAAATTTCTGCAGCGATCTGAAGAGCACATGTGCGCTTTAAATCGCTGCAGAAATGTCCGTAGTGAAAAAAAAAAAGCCGATTCCATGCGCTCTGCCTGCAGCTCCTGCCATAGACAGAGCGGGAGCTGCCGGCAAAGCGCAGGAAAGAAGTGACATGTCACTTCTTAGAACGCAGCGCTTCGGCAGTAGCCGAAGCGCTGCGCTCTAAAACGCCACGTGCGCACGGCCCCTGCACAATCTCCATAGACTGTGCAGGGGACGCAGGACGCATGCAGTTACGCTGCGCTACAAAGCGCAGCGTAACTGCATGTATTTACACAACGTGCGCACATAGCCTTAAAAGTATCAAAAGTTTCAAAAACAAAGCAGCTTTATTTATAGGATGACAGCGAACAACAATAAAAAATGCAATAAAAACACAATGAAAAACCGCAAGGAACTGAGGTGTGGAAATTCTGCAGCGTCAACCACCGAGCTGATCCCGGTCACGATCGTCGGAACGCAGTCTTGTTTCGCCCATTGCCTTATAGAACTTTTTTTTTATATATCTTTTTCCAGATTCTTTACGTACAGACAGCAGGGTGTGACCGCCGTGTGACAGGTCCCTAATTTTACATTTTCGGCCTTTAGGGCGTTTAGTTTGAGCCGATATAGACAGATTAGATTGCGTCAAATAGTAACATTTTACATTTGGGGGAGGTCGAGTATCTCAGACGCCGAGAGGTGGGCTACTGTATGGAGGGTCCCTGACTTGTGTATTCCAGGATATGACTATCACTTATCCACTGAATACTGCTGAAATCCCAACTGCCGAAACCCAACTGCCAAAACCCCAACTGATTGAGGAGGAGAGCGGAAAAGACGAGTGACCGTGCACAGCTGGATATAGCCAAATTCACCGTGTGCACCCGCCTGAGCGACCGGCGTCCAATCTTCTATATTAGTCACATTCCCTCTGATCTGACATTTTTCACTTGTGTTTTGGATGGAATGCCCCTTTAAAGAGTTTGGAGAGAACTAAGGCAGAAACAAAGTACAATAGTGTCTTAACTGATTAAAATGGGGTAAAGGGGACGATGACGTCTCCTCTCCCAAGGAGGTTGTGTGACACAGCCACTGATGAGCTGTCACGTTTACCAGGTGTGACAAGCGTGGCAGGGGCGTTACAGACCTACATGCATCTGACGCACAACAAAAACACAACAAACAAAGGGGACCTGAAACTAGTGAGAGGGTTGAGGGGACACCTCCTATCCTCACCTGCAGCTGTCCCTAATCTCCTAGCCAGTTCCTATACAGTCTCCGCAACTGTCGCCGAGCAGGAACCTGAGAAGACCCTATAGATTCCCTGACTAGTGAAAGGCAGGTGAGGTTCACTAGACCCCACTGCTGCACTAACAAGACACAAGGTACGGTAAGACAAACATGGAAATAGCAACAAAAAGAACAGGAAACTTCCTCAGCAGAACCTTCCTCCAAGGCGGCCAGAGAACAAATGAGTTTGTATCTTCAGCAAAGATTGCTGGGAAGACACCTCTATTTAAACCTAAAGGGGTGTGGCTACAAAACAGCAGCATGCAGCTGAAACACTCAGCTAGGAGCTGGAGGAAAAGCTTCAAGCAGCAAAACTGACATTAACCATTTCAGTGCCAAAAGAAAATGTAGAGAGTCGGATGGGGATGAGAGGCGCCAGTCCTAAAGTGATCATGACCATGACATGAGCATGACACCGGCTGCTGCAGATCCACGTGTGATGGCCACCGAGTTGCAGACGATAGGAGATTTACAGTTCCTCTGCGGGAGATATGAGTCCAAACGTCTTGAGATAAATGTATGGTTTAATTCTACGCGTTTTGCAGTTTTACACTAAGGAGTGTCTTGAAACTCGTGGAATTAAAGCATGCATTTATCTCAAGACGTTTGGACTCATTTCTGACGCAGAGGAACCACATGTCTCACCTATCTCCTGTAAGTAGTGTCAGTAGTGACTGAATGTGGTATACAGCACCCGAAATCTCAGCTTCTGGGACTCATGACTTTGGACCTATTCAGTTTAGCTCCAATCAAATTACATTTTTTAGGTTACTGCCTATTGTGCCATTTTCTTGGCCCTGCGGTGTGGCGCCGTGTAGAGGGGGGCTCCTGACGTCACTTGACGTGGCCTCTTGTATCCTCCCGGCCCGTGTCACGTTGTGACCCTTCATGGCACCGTGCTGATCAAGGCTTTTTCTGGGATCCGTGCCATTGACCAGTTGACTTTAGAGGTTGGCGCAATACATTGTCCAACGTCCCTGGCATCTCGATCGGTGCGGATTGCACAAGACGTATTGATCCATGTTGTAACTTTTCGTTGCGGTGGTCTTTATGTCATCATTAAAATGGGGCAACCAGGAAGGATCAAAGGTTCTGTGGTCTGGAGCATGGATTTCCCAATAATCACAGGTAGGGAGCGTAAGATAGGTGGGGTGCGACCCTCGGGGTCCGCACTGCTGGTGGGAACGAGGGGCCCTTAGTCCTCAGAGATCAGGCGGATCTTGTAAGACTCGTTTCCTCTTTCCACTGATTTCCAGGAACATAATGACTCTTATGTAACGAGGAGGAGGAGGAGGATGACTCGAGGAGCGTCCCCATTACACATTGTGGTGCTGCTTTTCTCAGAACTTGGCTTCGTGCCGTTCCTCTTATTCATCCCGGAATGATGTGAATGACATCTTGGTGCCACTGTCCCGCACTGATCGGCGGCGTCCGGCGGCGTCACACGTCCGGAATATACAGACCGCGCTCGTATTGGAATAACCGCCTGACATGAACTTTCCCAAAAGTCATAAATGACGACGAAAGCAAAAATATCCGGACTCTTCTAACCACTTCCACATCAAGACACAAGAAAAGAGCTGAAGACAACAAAGAGATAAAGAAGAAGAGAAAAGAGAAAAGTGTAAATTCCCAATCACTGCCGCAGCCAAGAACGAGAAAAGCCCCGGGGACAACGGCTGCGACCAGAGGCCGGAAAATGCCGGAAAAAGGGAACAACCTCTGCACCGCTGACAAGGGTCATATAGTGATGTCTATATCCACCGGTATACGGAGGGTCTTGTGGGGGTATTCCCAGTATACGGAGGGTCTTGTGGGGTGTTCCCGGTATACGGAGGGTTTTGTGGGGTGTTCCCGGTATACAGAGGGTCTTGTGGGGTGTTCCCGGTATACGGAGAGTCTTGTGGGGTGTTCCCGGTATACGGAGGGTTTTGTGGGGTGTTCCCGGTATACGGAGGGTCTTGTGGGGTGTTCCCGGTATACGGAGGGTCTTGTGGGGTGTTCCCGGTATACTGAGGGTCTTGTGGGGTGTTCCCGGTATACGGAGGGTTTTGTGGGGTGTTCCCAGTATACGGAGGGTCTTGTGAGGTGTTCCCGGTATACGGAGGCTCTTGTGGGGTGTTCCCGGTATATGGAGGGTTTTGTGGGGTGTTCCCGGTATACGGAGGGTCTTGCGGGGTGTTCCCGGTATGCGGAGAGTCTTGTGGGGTGTTCACGGTATACGGAGGGTCTTGTGAGGTGTTCCTGGTATACGGAGGCTCTTTTGGGGTGTTCCCGGTATACGGAGGGTTTTGTGGGGTATTCCCGGTATACGGAGGGTCTTGCGGGGTGTTCCCGGTATACGGAGGGTCTTGCGGGGTGTTCCCGGTATGCGGAAGTTCTTGTGGGATGTTCCCAGTATACGGAGGGTCTTGCGGGGTGTTCCCGGTATACGGAGGGTTTTGAGGGGTGTTCCCGGTATGCGGATGTTCTTGTGGGGTGTTCCCGGTATGCGGATGTTCTTGTGGGATGTTCCCAGTATACGGAAGTTCTTGTGGGGTGTTCCCGGTATAACGGAGGGTCTTGCGGGGTGTTCTTGGTATACGGTGGGTCTTGTGGGGTGTTCCCGGTATATGGAGGGTCTTGTGGGGTGTTCCCGGTATACGGAGGGTCTTGTGGGGTGTTCCCGGTATATGGGGTGACAGAGGAATGCTCTGTAGTATGACAGTGCGATGCTCTGCTTGAACCATATGTATGTGACAGATACCACCTAACTAAACATTATACAGATCCCTCTTCCTAAATGGCAGCGTCTTTGTCAGTGGGAAAATCACCCCATTATCAGCGCCCCCACTAGTAGACCCCTATCACCCCACCACTAGCCCCTCCATCAACCACTATTAGCCCCCTATCACCCCACTATTAGCTCCTCCAACACCCCACTATTAGCCCCTCCAACACCCCACTATTAGTCCCTCCAACACCCCACTATTAGCCCCTCCAACACCCCACTATTAGCCCCTCCAACACCCCACTATTTGCCCCTCCATCACCTCACTATTAGCCCCTCCATCACCTCACTATTAGCCCCCTATCACCCCATTATCAGGCCCCCCACTATTAACCCCCCATCACCCCACTATTAGCCCCTCCAACACCCCACTATTAGCCCCTCCAACACCCCACTATTAGCCCCTCCAACACTCCACTATTAGCCCCTCCATCACCTCACTATTAGCCCCTCCATCACCTCACTATTAGCCCCTCCATCACCTCACTATTAGCCCCTCCAACACCCCACTATTAGCCCCTCCAACACCCCACTATTAGCCCCTCCAACACTCCACTATTAGCCCCTCCATCACCTCACTATTAGCCCCTCCAACACCCCACTATTAGCCCCTCCATCACCTCACTATTAGCCCCTCCATCACCTCACTATTAGCCCCTCCAACACTCCACTATTAGCCCCCTATCACCCCACTATTAGCCCCTCCAACACCCCACTATTAGCCCCTCCAACACCCCACTATTTGCCCCTCCATCACCTCACTATTAGCCCCCTATCACCCCATTATCAGGCCCCCCACTATTAACCCCCCATCACCCCACTATTAGCCCCCTAATCCCCTATCACCCCATTATTAACCCCCCCACTATTAGTCCCTCCATCACCTCACTATTAACTCCCTATCACCTCACTATTAGCCCCTCCATCACCTCACTATTTGCCCCTCCATCACCTCACTATTTGCCCCTCCATCACCTCACTATTAGCCCCTCCATCACCTCACTATTTGCCCCTCCATCACCTCAGTATTAGCCCCTCCATCACCTCACTATTTGCCCCTCCATCACCTCAGTATTAGCCCCTCCATCACCTCACTATTAGCCCCCTATCACCCCATTATCAGGCCCCCCACTATTAACCCCCCATCACCCCACTATTAGCCCCCTAATCCCCTATCACCCCATTATTAACCCCCCCACTATTAGTCCCTCCATCACCTCACTATTAACTCCCTATCACCCCACTATTAACCCCCTATCACCCCACTATTAGCCCCCTATCAGCTATTCGCCCCCGTCACGTCACTATCGCTCCCCTCTTGACATGTGATCCCCTCCCTTTCCCCCTCCCTTTTTTCTGGATGGTGTAAACCTCTGCAATCCAGTACGTGACGTCACGGACAACGCCCCCGCCGCGCCCCCCATGCTCCCGCATTCCTGTAGCCACGCCCCCTGACGCGTCACTGCTCGCACACCTCCGCCCCTCCCCCGAGACTGCGACGTCATATCAGCAGCCGGCGGAAAGAAGAAAACCGGCTTCTACCGGCCGGACGGGAGCCAGAGCGGAGCGGGGGATGAGCGGCTGAGGAGACTGCGGCCGATCCGTCCATGGCGCAGAGCAAGGACACGCTGCTGCACCTCCTGGCCGGGGGGTAAGCGCCATCACACGCTGCGGGACACCGGGACCGGGCGCACGCGAGTCCTGTAACTGCTGTGGGACTATAACGCCCAGCGTGGCCGGTGTCTCCTGGGAGCAGTAGTTCCCCAGCAGGAAACAGGTGTATGATGTGCGAGTCTGGCCGGTGACTGCAGCGTATCCCGCTATAGACCGAGTGCGGGGAGAACCGGGGAGGGGAGAACCGGGGAGGGGAGAACCGGGGATGAGTGCGGGGATGAGTGCGGGGATGAGTGCGGGGGGAAGCGGGGATGAGTGCGGGGATGAGTGCGGGGGGAAGCGGGGATGAGTGCGGGGGGAAGCGGGGATGAGTGCGGGGGGAAGCGGGGATGAGTGCGGGGGGAAGCGGGGATGAGTGCGGGGGGAAGCGGGGATGAGTGCGGGGGGAAGCGGGGATGAGTGCGGGGAGAAGCGGGGATGAGTGCGGGGAGAAGCGGGGATGAGTGCGGGGGGAAGCGGGGATGAGTGCGGGGATGAGTGCGGGGATGAGTGCGGGGATGAGTGCGGGGATGAGTGCGGGGATGAGTGCGGGGATGAGTGCGGGGATGAGTGCGGGGATGAGTGCGGGGAGAAGCGGGGATGAGTGCGGGGAGAAGCGGGGATGAGTGCGGGGAGAAGCGGGGAGGGGAGAAGCGGGGGAGAAGCGGGGAGGGGAGAAGCGGGGATGAGTGCGGGGAGGGGAGAAGCGGGGAGAAGCGGGGAGGGGAGAAGCGGGGAGAAGCGGGGATGAGTGCGGGGATGAGTGCGGGGAGAAGCGAGGAGGGGAGAAGCGGGGAGAAGCGGGGATGAGTGCGGGGAGAAGCGGGGATGAGTGCGGGGAGAAGCGGGGATGAGTGCGGGGAGAAGCGGGGAGAAGCGGGGATGAGTGCGGGGAGAAGCGGGGATGAGTGCGGGGAGAAGCGGGGATGAGTGCGGATACATGGTGGGGTATAATCTGTATATATACAGGGCCGGATACATGGTGGGGTATAATCTGTATATACAGGGCTGGATACATGGTGGGATATATATCCGGCCCTGTATATATACAGATTATATCCCACCATGTATCCGGCCCTGTATATATACAGATTATATCCCACCATGTATCCGGCCCTGTATATATACAGATTATATCCCACCATGTATCCGGCCCTGTATATATACAGATTATATCCCACCATGTATCCGGCCCTGTATATATACAGATTATATCCCACCATGTATCCGGCCCTGTATATATACAGATTATATCCCACCATGTATCCGGCCCTGTATATATACAGATTATATCCCACCATGTATCCGGCCCTGTATATATACAGATTATATCCCACCATGTATCCGGCCCTGTATATATACAGATTATATCCCACCATGTATCCGGCCCTGTATATATACAGATTATACCCCACCATGTATCCGGCCCTGTATATATACAGATTATATCCCACCATGTATCCGGCCCTATATATATACAGATTATATCCCACCATGTATCCGGCCCTGTATATATACAGATTATATCCCACCATGTATCCGGCCCTGTATATATACAGATTATATCCCACCATGTATCCAGCCCTGTATATACAGATTATATCCCACCATGTATCCGGCCCTGTATATATACAGATTATACCCCACCATGTATCCGGCCCTGTATATATACAGATTATACCCCACCATGTATCCGGCCCTGTATATATACAGATTATATCCCACCATGTATCCGGCCCTGTATATATACAGATTATACCCCACCATGTATCCGGCCCTGTATATATACAGATTATACCCCACCATGTATCCGGCCCTGTATATATACAGATTATACCCCACCATGTATCCGGCCCTGTATATATACAGATTATACCCCACCATGTATCCGGCCCTGTATATATACAGATTATACCCCACCATGTATCCGGCCCTGTATATATACAGATTATATCCCACCATGTATCCGGTCCTGTATATATACAGGGCTGGATACATGGTGGGATATAATCTGTATGTATACAGGGCCGGATACATGGTGGGATATAATCTGTATGTATACAGGGCCGGATACATGGTGGGATATAATCTGTATGTATACAGGGCCGGATACATGGTGGGATATAATCTGTATGTATACAGGGCCGGATACATGGTGGGATATAATCTGTATATATACAGGGCCGGATACATGGTGGGGTATAATCTGTATATATACAGGGCCGGATACATGGTGGGATATAATCTGTATGTATACAGGGCCGGATACATGGTGGGATATAATCTGTATATATACAGGGCCGGATACATGGTGGGGTATAATCTGTATATATACAGGGCCGGATACATGGTGGGATATAATCTGTATGTATACAGGGCCGGATACATGGTGGGATATAATCTGTATATATACAGGGCCGGATACATGGTGGGATATAATCTGTATGTATACAGGGCCGGATACATGGTGGGATATAATCTGTATGTATACAGGGCCGGATACATGGTGGGATATAATCTGTATGTATACAGGGCCGGATACATGGTGGGATATAATCTGTATGTATACAGGGCCGGATACATGGTGGGATATAATCTGTATGTATACAGGGCCGGATACATGGTGGGATATAATCTGTATATATACAGGGCCGGATACATGGTGGGGTATAATCTGTATATACAGGGCCGGATACATGGTGGGGTATAATCTGTATATACAGGGCCGGATACATGGTGGGATATAATCTGTATGTATACAGGGCCGGATACATGGTGGGATATAATCTGTATGTATACAGGGCCGGATACATGGTGGGATATAATCTGTATGTATACAGGGCCGGATACATGGTGGGGTATAATCTGTATATACAGGGCCGGATACATGGTGGGGTATAATCTGTATATACAGGGCCGGATACATGGTGGGGTATAATCTGTATATACAGGGCCGGATGCATGGTGGGGTATAATCTGTATATATACAGGGCCGGATGCATGGTGGGGTATAATCTGTATATACAGGGCCGGATGCATGGTGGGGTATAATCTGTATATACAGGGCCGGATACATGGTGGGGTATAATATTCTGTATATTCAGTGTTGGGTACATGATAGGTATAGGATGTATATACAGTGCTGGGTAAGTGATATACTGTATATGTTGTACACAGGTAATCTGATATCAGTGTAGCATGTTGGGGTGTCTGGTATAATCTGGGCTGTTATACGCTGTATATTGTCATGTAGTGGGATATCATCCAGTGGAGTGTAATATGGTTCTTATCACTATAAAGCCTGGTGTAATATATTGTGTAGTCAGATATAGAATCTACAGTGTGACACGTGTGTATAATGTGCAGTATATAAGGTGGTGCAATACGATGTATGCAGGGAGTGTAAGATATGATATTGGGGAGTCTGATGTAATCCGTGGGATGTAATATATTGTAGTATAATATACTGTAAATGTATGTAGGTTGAGTGATTATATATATATATATATATATATTGGGTAGATGATATAATAAATCATATATTGTACAGTAAAGAGAGAGAATGCAGCATCGTGTAATACAATGTATAGGGCGGTCGAACATAATATCCATAGTGTGATATCATGTGGAGTTCTGTATATACATTGTCATATATTGTGTATATACAGTGACAGGTAGATGATGGTATATATTGTGTATATACAGTGTCAGGTAGATGATGGTATATATTGTGTATATACAGTGACAGGTAGATGATGGTATATAATATTGTGTATATACAGTGTCAGGTAGATGATGGTATATAATATTCTGTATATACAGTGTCAGGTAGATGATGGTATATAATATTCTGTATATACAGTGTCGGGTAGATGATGGTATATATTCTGTATATACAGTGTCAGGTAGATGATGGTATATATTCTGTATATACAGTGACAGGTAGATGATGGTATATATTGTGTATATACAGTGTCAGGTAGATGGTGTATATATTGTGTATATACAGTGTCAGGTAGATGATGGGATATATTGTGTATATACAGTGTCAGGTAGATGATGGTATATATTGTGTGTGTATATACAGTGTCAGGTAGATGATGGTATATATTGTGTGTGTGTGTATATACAGTGTCAGGTAGATGATGGTATATATTGTGTATATACAGTGTCAGGTAGATGATGGGATATATTGTGTATATACAGTGACAGGTAGATGGTATATATTGTGTATATACAGTGTCAGGTAGATGATGGGATATATTGTGTATATACAGTGACAGGTAGATGGTATATATTGTGTATATACAGTGACAGGTAGATGGTATATATTGTGTATATACAGTGTCAGGTAGATGATGGTATATATTGTGTATATACAGTGTCAGGTAGATGATGGTATATATTGTGTATATACAGTGTCAGGTAGATGATGGGATATATTGTGTATATACAGTGTCAGGTAGATGATGGGATATATTGTGTATATACAGTGTCAGGTAGATGATGGGATATAATATTCTGTATATACAGTGTCAGGTAGATGATGGTGTATAATATTGTGTATATACAGTGTCAGGTAGATGATGGTATATATTGTGTGTGTGTATATACAGTGTCAGGTAGATGATGGTATATATTCTGTATATACAGTGACAGGTAGATGATGGTATATATTCTGTATATACAGTGTCAGGTAGATGATGGTATATAATATTCTGTATATACAGTGTCAGGTAGATGATGGTATATATTCTGTATATACAGTGTCAGGTAGATGATGGTATATATTCTGTATATACAGTGTCAGGTAGATGATGGTATATATTGTGTATATACAGTGACAGGTAGATGATGGTATATATTGTGTATATACAGTGTCAGGTAGATGATGGGATATATTGTGTATATACAGTGTCAGGTAGATGATGGTATATAATATTGTGTATATACAGTGTCAGGTAGATGATGGGATATATTGTGTGTATATACAGTGTCAGGTAGATGATGGTGTATAATATTGTGTATATACAGTGTCAGGTAGATGATGGTATATATTGTGTGTGTATATACAGTGTCAGGTAGATGATGGTATATATTCTGTATATACAGTGTCAGGTAGATGATGGTATATAATATTCTGTATATACAGTGTCAGGTAGATGATGGTATATATTCTGTATATACAGTGTCAGGTAGATGATGGTATATAATATTCTGTATATACAGTGTCAGGTAGATGATGGTATATATTCTGTATATACAGTGTCAGGTAGATGATGGTATATATTCTGTATATACAGTGTCAGGTAGATGATGGTATATAATATTGTGTATATACAGTGTCAGGTAGATGATGGTATATATTGTGTATATACAGTGACAGGTAGATGATGGTATATATTGTGTATATACAGTGTCAGGTAGATGATGGGATATATTGTGTATATACAGTGACAGGTAGATGGGATATATTGTGTATATACAGTGTCAGGTAGATGATGGGATATATTGTGTATATACAGTGACAGGTAGATGGTATATATTGTGTATATACAGTGTCAGGTAGATGATGGGATATATTGTGTATATACAGTGACAGGTAGATGATGGGATATATTGTGTATATACAGTGACAGGTAGATGATGGTATATATTCTGTATATACAGTGTCAGGTAGATGATGGTATATAATATTCTGTATATACAGTGTCAGGTAGATGATGGTATATATTCTGTATATACAGTGTCAGGTAGATGATGGTATATATTCTGTATATACAGTGTCAGGTAGATGATGGTATATAATATTGTGTATATACAGTGTCAGGTAGATGATGGTATATATTGTGTATATACAGTGACAGGTAGATGATGGTATATATTGTGTATATACAGTGTCAGGTAGATGATGGGATATATTGTGTATATACAGTGACAGGTAGATGGGATATATTGTGTATATACAGTGTCAGGTAGATGATGGGATATATTGTGTATATACAGTGACAGGTAGATGGTATATATTGTGTATATACAGTGTCAGGTAGATGATGGGATATATTGTGTATATACAGTGACAGGTAGATGGTATATATTGTGTATATACAGTGTCAGGTAGATGATGGGATATATTGTGTATATACAGTGACAGGTAGATGATGGGATATATTGTGTATATACAGTGACAGGTAGATGGTATATATTGTGTATATACAGTGTCAGGTAGATGATGGGATATATTGTGTATATACAGTGACAGGTAGATGGTATATATTGTGTATATACAGTGTCAGGTAGATGATGGTATATATTGTGTGTATATACAGTGTCAGGTAGATGATGGGATATATTGTGTATATACAGTGACAGGTAGATGGTATATATTGTGTATATACAGTGTCAGGTAGATGATAGGATATATTGTGTATATACAGTGTCAGGTAGATGATGGTATATATTGTGTATATACAGTGTCAGGTAGATGATGGGATATATTGTGTATATACAGTGTCAGGTAGATGATGGGATATATTGTGTATATACAGTGTCAGGTAGATGATGGGATATATTGTGTATATACAGTGTCAGGTAGATGATGGGATATATTGTGTATATACAGTGTCAGGTAGATGATGGTATATATTGTGTATATACAGTGTCAGGTAGATGATGGGATATATTGTGTATATACAGTGTCAGGTAGATGATGGGATATATTGTGTATATACAGTGTCAGGTAGATGATGGGATATATTGTGTATATACAGTGTCAGGTAGATGATGGTATATATTGTGTGTGTATATACAGTGTCAGGTAGATGATGGGATATATTGTGTATATACAGTGTCAGGTAGATGATGGGATATATTGTGTATATACAGTGTCAGGTAGATGATGGGATATAATATTCTGTATATACAGTGTCAGGTAGATGATGGTATATATTGTGTGTGTATATACAGTGTCAGGTAAATGATGGGATATATTGTGTATATACAGTGTCAGGTAGATGATGGTATATAATATTCTGTATATACAGTGTCAGGTAGATGATGGGATATATTGTGTATATACAGTGTCAGGTAGATGATGGTATATATTGTGTATATACAGTGTCAGGTAGATGATGGTATATATTGTGTGTATATACAGTGTCAGGTAGATGATGGTATATATTGTGTATATGCAGTGTCAGGTAGATGATGGGATATATTGTGTATATACAGTGTCAGGTAGATGATGGGATATATTGTGTATATACAGTGTCAGATTGAGGATGGTATATATTGTGTATATACAGTGACAGGTAGATGATGGGATATATTGTGTATATACAGTGTCAGGTAGATGATGGGATATATTGTGTATATACAGTGTCAGGTAGATGATGGGATATATTGTGTATATACAGTGTCAGGTAGATGATGGTATATAATATTCTGTATATACAGTGTCAGGTAGATGATGGGATATATTGTGTATATACAGTGACAGGTAGATGGTATATATTGTGTATATACAGTGTCAGGTAGATGATGGTATATATTGTGTGTATATACAGTGTCAGGTAGATGATGGGATATATTGTGTATATACAGTGACAGGTAGATGATAGGATATATTGTGTATATACAGTGTCAGGTAGATGATGGTATATATTGTGTATATACAGTGTCAGGTAGATGATGGGATATATTGTGTATATACAGTGTCAGGTAGATGATGGGATATATTGTGTGTATATACAGTGTCAGGTAGATGATGGTATATATTGTGTATATGCAGTGTCAGGTAGATGATGGGATATATTGTGTATATACAGTGTCAGGTAGATGATGGGATATATTGTGTATATACAGTGTCAGATTGAGGATGGTATATATTGTGTATATACAGTGACAGGTAGATGATGGGATATATTGTGTATATACAGTGTCAGGTAGATGATGGGATATATTGTGTATATACAGTGTCAGGTAGATGATGGGATATATTGTGTATATACAGTGTCAGGTAGATGATGGTATATAATATTCTGTATATACAGTGTCAGGTAGATGATGGGATATATTGTGTATATACAGTGACAGGTAGATGGTATATATTGTGTATATACAGTGTCAGGTAGATGATGGTATATATTGTGTGTATATACAGTGTCAGGTAGATGATGGTATATATTGTGTATATACAGTGTCAGGTAGATGATGGTATATATTGTGTGTATATACAGTGTCAGGTAGATGATGGGATATATTGTGTATATACAGTGTCAGGTAGATGATAGGATATATTGTGTATATACAGTGTCAGGTAGATGATGGTATATATTGTGTGTATATACAGTGTCAGGTAGATGATGGGATATATTGTGTATATACAGTGTCAGGTAGATGATGGGATATATTGTGTATATACAGTGTCAGGTAGATGATGGGATATATTGTGTATATACAGTGTCAGGTAGATGATGGGATATATTGTGTATATACAGTGTCAGGTAGATGATGGGATATATTGTGTATATACAGTGTCAGGTAGATGATGGGATATATTGTGTATATACAGTGTCAGGTAGATGATGGGATATATTGTGTATATACAGTGTCAGGTAGATGATGGTATATATTGTGTATATACAGTGTCAGGTAGAGGATGGTATATATTGTGTATATACAGTGTCAGGTAGATGATGGGATATATTGTGTATATACAGTGTCAGGTAGATGATGGGATATATTGTGTATATACAGTGTCAGGTAGATGATGGGATATATTGTCTATATACAGTGTCAGGTAGATGATGGGATATATTGTGTATATACAGTGTCAGGTAGATGATGGGATATATTGTGTATATACAGTGTCAGGTAGATGATGGGATATATTGTGTATATACAGTGTCAGGTAGATGATGGGATATATTGTGTATATACAGTGTCAGGTAGATGATGGGATATATTGTGTATATACAGTGTCAGGTAGATGATGGGATATATTGTGTATATGCAGTGTCAGGTAGATGATGGGATATATTGTGTATATACAGTGTCAGGTAGATGATGGGATATATTGTGTATATACAGTGTCAGATTGAGGATGGTATATATTGTGTATATACAGTGACAGGTAGATGATGGGATATATTGTGTATATACAGTGTCAGGTAGATGATGGGATATATTGTGTATATACAGTGTCAGGTAGATGATGGTATATATTGTGTATATACAGTGTCAGGTAGAGGATGGTATATATTGTGTATATACAGTGTCAGGTAGATGATGGGATATATTGTGTATATACAGTGTCAGGTAGATGATGGGATATATTGTGTATATACAGTGTCAGGTAGATGATGGGATATATTGTGTATATACAGTGTCAGGTAGATGATGGGATATATTGTGTATATACAGTGTCAGGTAGATGATGGGATATAATATTCTGTATATACAGTGTCAGGTAGATGATGGTGTATATATTGTGTATATGCAGTGTCAGGTAGATGATGGTATATATTGTGTATATACAGTGTCAGGTAGATGATGGTATATATTGTGTATATGCAGTGTCAGGTAGATGATGGTATATATTGTGTATATACAGTGTCAGGTAGATGATGGTATATATTGTGTATATACAGTGTCAGGTAGATGATGGTGTATATATTGTGTATATGCAGTGTCAGGTAGATGATGGTATATATTGTGTATATACAGTGTCAGGTAGATGATGGGATATATTGTGTATATACAGTGTCAGGTAGATGATGGGATATATTGTGTATATGCAGTGTCAGGTAGATGATGGGATATATTGTGTATATACAGTGTCAGGTAGATGATGGGATATATTGTGTATATACAGTGTCAGGTAGATGATGGGATATATTGTGTATATACAGTGTCAGATTGAGGATGGTATATATTGTGTATATACAGTGACAGGTAGATGATGGGATATATTGTGTATATACAGTGTCAGGTAGATGATGGGATATATTGTGTATATACAGTGTCAGATTGAGGATGGTATATATTGTGTATATACAGTGACAGGTAGATGATGGGATATATTGTGTATATACAGTGTCAGGTAGATGATGGGATATATTGTGTATATACAGTGTCAGGTAGATGATGGGATATATTGTGTATATGCAGTGTCAGGTAGATGATGGGATATATTGTGTATATACAGTGACAGGTAGATGATGGGATATATTGTGTATATACAGTGTCAGGTAGATGATGGGATATATTGTGTATATACAGTGTCAGATTGAGGATGGTATATATTGTGTATATACAGTGACAGGTAGATGATGGGATATATTGTGTATATACAGTGTCAGGTAGATGATGGGATATATTGTGTATATACAGTGTCAGGTAGATGATGGGATATATTGTGTATATGCAGTGTCAGGTAGATGATGGGATATATTGTGTATATACAGTGACAGGTAGATGATGGGATATATTGTGTATATACAGTGACAGGTAGATGATGGGATATATTGTGTATATACAGTGTCAGGTAGATGATGGGATATATTGTGTATATACAGTGTCAGGTAGATGATGGGATATATTGTGTGTATATACAGTGTCAGGTAGATGATGGTATATATTGTGTATATACAGTGTCAGGTAGATGATGGGATATATTGTGTATATACAGTGACAGGTAGATGGTATATATTGTGTATATACAGTGTCAGGTAGATGATGGTATATATTGTGTGTATATACAGTGTCAGGTAGATGATGGGATATATTGTGTATATACAGTGACAGGTAGATGGTATATATTGTGTATATACAGTGTCAGGTAGATGATGGGATATATTGTGTATATGCAGTGTCAGGTAGATGATGGGATATATTGTGTATATACAGTGTCAGGTAGATGATGGGATATATTGTGTATATACAGTGTCAGATTGAGGATGGTATATATTGTGTATATACAGTGACAGGTAGATGATGGGATATATTGTGTATATACAGTGTCAGGTAGATGATGGGATATATTGTGTATATACAGTGTCAGGTAGATGATGGGATATATTGTGTATATACAGTGTCAGGTAGATGATGGTATATAATATTCTGTATATACAGTGTCAGGTAGATGATGGGATATATTGTGTATATACAGTGACAGGTAGATGGTATATATTGTGTATATACAGTGTCAGGTAGATGATGGTATATATTGTGTGTATATACAGTGTCAGGTAGATGATGGGATATATTGTGTATATACAGTGACAGGTAGATGATAGGATATATTGTGTATATACAGTGTCAGGTAGATGATGGTATATATTGTGTATATACAGTGTCAGGTAGATGATGGGATATATTGTGTATATGCAGTGTCAGGTAGATGATGGGATATATTGTGTATATACAGTGTCAGGTAGATGATGGGATATATTGTGTATATACAGTGTCAGATTGAGGATGGTATATATTGTGTATATACAGTGACAGGTAGATGATGGGATATATTGTGTATATACAGTGTCAGGTAGATGATGGGATATATTGTGTATATACAGTGTCAGGTAGATGATGGGATATATTGTGTATATACAGTGTCAGGTAGATGATGGTATATAATATTCTGTATATACAGTGTCAGGTAGATGATGGGATATATTGTGTATATACAGTGACAGGTAGATGGTATATATTGTGTATATACAGTGTCAGGTAGATGATGGTATATATTGTGTGTATATACAGTGTCAGGTAGATGATGGGATATATTGTGTATATACAGTGACAGGTAGATGATAGGATATATTGTGTATATACAGTGTCAGGTAGATGATGGTATATATTGTGTATATACAGTGTCAGGTAGATGATGGGATATATTGTGTATATACAGTGTCAGGTAGATGATGGGATATATTGTGTATATACAGTGTCAGGTAGATGATGGGATATATTGTGTATATACAGTGTCAGATTGAGGATGGTATATATTGTGTATATACAGTGACAGGTAGATGATGGGATATATTGTGTATATACAGTGTCAGGTAGATGATGGGATATATTGTGTATATACAGTGTCAGGTAGATGATGGGATATATTGTGTATATACAGTGTCAGGTAGATGATGGTATATAATATTCTGTATATACAGTGTCAGGTAGATGATGGGATATATTGTGTATATACAGTGACAGGTAGATGGTATATATTGTGTATATACAGTGTCAGGTAGATGATGGGATATATTGTGTATATACAGTGACAGGTAGATGGTATATATTGTGTATATACAGTGTCAGGTAGATGATGGTATATATTGTGTGTATATACAGTGTCAGGTAGATGATGGTATATATTGTGTATATACAGTGTCAGGTAGATGATGGGATATATTGTGTATATACAGTGTCAGGTAGATGATGGGATATATTGTGTATATACAGTGTCAGATTGAGGATGGTATATATTGTGTATATACAGTGACAGGTAGATGATGGGATATATTGTGTATATACAGTGTCAGGTAGATGATGGGATATATTGTGTATATACAGTGTCAGGTAGATGATGGGATATATTGTGTATATACAGTGTCAGGTAGATGATGGTATATAATATTCTGTATATACAGTGTCAGGTAGATGATGGGATATATTGTGTATATACAGTGACAGGTAGATGGTATATATTGTGTATATACAGTGTCAGGTAGATGATGGTATATATTGTGTGTATATACAGTGTCAGGTAGATGATGGTATATATTGTGTATATACAGTGTCAGGTAGATGATGGTATATATTGTGTGTATATACAGTGTCAGGTAGATGATGGGATATATTGTGTATATACAGTGTCAGGTAGATGATAGGATATATTGTGTATATACAGTGTCAGGTAGATGATGGTATATATTGTGTGTATATACAGTGTCAGGTAGATGATGGGATATATTGTGTATATACAGTGTCAGGTAGATGATGGGATATATTGTGTATATACAGTGTCAGGTAGATGATGGGATATATTGTGTATATACAGTGTCAGGTAGATGATGGGATATATTGTGTATATACAGTGTCAGGTAGATGATGGGATATATTGTGTATATACAGTGTCAGGTAGATGATGGGATATATTGTGTATATACAGTGTCAGGTAGATGATGGTATATATTGTGTATATACAGTGTCAGGTAGAGGATGGTATATATTGTGTATATACAGTGTCAGGTAGATGATGGGATATATTGTGTATATACAGTGTCAGGTAGATGATGGGATATATTGTGTATATACAGTGTCAGGTAGATGATGGGATATATTGTGTATATACAGTGTCAGGTAGATGATGGGATATATTGTGTATATACAGTGTCAGGTAGATGATGGGATATATTGTGTATATACAGTGTCAGGTAGATGATGGGATATATTGTGTATATGCAGTGTCAGGTAGATGATGGGATATATTGTGTATATACAGTGTCAGATTGAGGATGGGATATATTGTGTATATACAGTGACAGGTAGATGATGGGATATATTGTGTATATACAGTGTCAGGTAGATGATGGGATATATTGTGTATATACAGTGTCAGGTAGATGATGGGATATATTGTGTATATACAGTGTCAGGTAGATGATGGTATATAATATTCTGTATATACAGTGTCAGGTAGATGATGGTGTATATATTGTGTATATGCAGTGTCAGGTAGATGATGGTATATATTGTGTATATACAGTGTCAGGTAGATGATGGTGTATATATTGTGTATATGCAGTGTCAGGTAGATGATGGTATATATTGTGTATATACAGTGTCAGGTAGATGATGGTATATATTGTGTATATACAGTGTCAGGTAGATGATGGTGTATATATTGTGTATATGCAGTGTCAGGTAGATGATGGTATATATTGTGTATATACAGTGTCAGGTAGATGATGGGATATATTGTGTATATACAGTGTCAGGTAGATGATGGGATATATTGTGTATATGCAGTGTCAGGTAGATGATGGGATATATTGTGTATATACAGTGTCAGGTAGATGATGGGATATATTGTGTATATACAGTGTCAGGTAGATGACGGGATATATTGTGTATATACAGTGTCAGATTGAGGATGGTATATATTGTGTATATACAGTGACAGGTAGATGATGGGATATATTGTGTATATACAGTGTCAGGTAGATGATGGGATATATTGTGTATATACAGTGTCAGATTGAGGATGGTATATATTGTGTATATACAGTGACAGGTAGATGATGGGATATATTGTGTATATACAGTGTCAGGTAGATGATGGTATATATTGTGTATATACAGTGACAGGTAGATGATGGGATATATTGTGTATATACAGTGTCAGGTAGATGATGGGATATATTGTGTATATACAGTGTCAGGTAGATGATGGGATATATTGTGTATATGCAGTGTCAGGTAGATGATGGGATATATTGTGTATATACAGTGACAGGTAGATGATGGGATATATTGTGTATATACAGTGTCAGGTAGATGATGGGATATATTGTGTATATACAGTGTCAGGTAGATGATGGGATATATTGTGTGTATATACAGTGTCAGGTAGATGATGGTATATATTGTGTGTGTATATACAGTGTCAGGTAGATGATGGGATATATTGTGTATATACAGTGTCAGGTAGATGATGGGATATAATGTGTATATACAGTGTCAGGTAGATGATGGGATATATTGTGTATATACAGTGTCAGGTAGATGATGGGATATATTGTGTATATACAGTGTCAGGTAGATGATGGGATATATTGTGTATATACAGTGTCAGGTAGATGATGGGATATATTGTGTATATACAGTGTCAGGTAGATGATGGGATATATTGTGTATATACAGTGTCAGGTAGAGGATGGGATATATTGTGTATATACAGTGTCAGGTAGATGATGGTATATATTGTGTATATACAGTGTCAGGTAGATGATGGTATATAATATTGTGTATATACAGTGTCAGGTAGATGATGGTATATAATATTGTGTATATACAGTGTCAGGTAGATGATGGTATATAATATTGTGTATATACAGTGTCAGGTAGATGATGGGATATATTGTGTATATACAGTGTCAGGTAGATGATGGGATATATTGTGTATATACAGTGTCAGGTAGAGGATGGTATATATTGTGTATATACAGTGTCAGGTAGAGGATGGGATATATTGTGTATATACAGTGTCAGGTAGATGATGGGATATATTGTGTGTATATACAGTGTCAGGTAGATGATGGGATATATTGTGTGTATATACAGTGTCAGGTAGATGATGGGATATATTGTGTGTATATACAGTGTCAGGTAGATGATGGGATATATTGTGTATATACAGTGTCAGGTAGAGGATGGTATATATTGTGTATATACAGTGTCAGGTAGATGATGGTATATAATATTGTGTATATACAGTGTCAGGTAGATGATGGTATATATTGTGTATATACAGTGTCAGGTAGATGATGGGATATATTGTGTATATACAGTGTCAGGTAGATGATGGTATATAATATTGTGTATATACAGTGTCAGGTAGATGATGGTATATATTGTGTATATACAGTGTCAGGTAGAGGATGGTATATATTGTGTATATACAGTGTCAGGTAGATGATGGTATATATTGTGTATATACAGTGTCAGGTAGATGATGGTATATATTGTGTATATACAGTGTCAGGTAGATGATGGTATATATTGTGTATATACAGTGTCAGGTAGATGATGGTATATATTGTGTATATACAGTGTCAGGTAGAGGATGGTATATATTGTGTATATACAGTGTCAGGTAGATGATGGTATATATTGTGTATATACAGTGTCAGGTAGATGATGGTATATATTGTGTATATACAGTGTCAGGTAGATGATGGGATATATTGTGTATATACAGTGTCAGGTAGAGGATGGTATATAATATTGTGTATATACAGTGTCAGGTAGATGATGGTATATATTGTGTATATACAGTGTCAGGTAGATGATGGTATATATTGTGTATATACAGTGTCAGGTAGATGATGGGATATATTGTGTATATACAGTGTCAGGTAGATGATGGTATATATTCTGTATATACAGTGTCAGGTAGAGGATGGTATATAATATTGTGTATATACAGTGTCAGGTAGATGATGGTATATATTGTGTATATACAGTGTCAGGTAGAGGATGGTATATATTGTGTATATACAGTGTCAGGTAGATGATGGGATATATTGTGTATATACAGTGTCAGGTAGATGATGGGATATATTGTGTATATACAGTGTCAGGTAGATGATGGGATATATTGTGTATATACAGTGTCAGGTAGATGATGGTATATATTGTGTATATACAGTGTCAGGTAGATGATGGGATATATTGTGTATATACAGTGTCAGGTAGATGATGGGATATATTGTGTATATACAGTGTCAGGTAGATGATGGTATATATTCTGTATATACAGTGTCAGGTAGAGGATGGTATATAATATTGTGTATATACAGTGTCAGGTAGATGATGGTATATATTGTGTATATACAGTGTCAGGTAGATGATGGGATATATTGTGTATATACAGTGTCAGGTAGATGATGGGATATATTGTGTATATACAGTGTCAGGTAGATGATGGGATATATTGTGTATATACAGTGTCAGGTAGATGATGGGATATATTGTGTATATACAGTGTCAGGTAGATGATGGTATATATTGTGTATATACAGTGTCAGGTAGATGATGGGATATATTGTGTATATACAGTGTCAGGTAGATGATGGGATATATTGTGTATATACAGTGTCAGGTAGAGGATGGTATATATTGTGTATATACAGTGTCAGGTAGATGATGGGATATATTGTGTATATACAGTGTCAGGTAGATGATGGGATATATTGTGTATATACAGTGTCAGGTAGATGATGGGATATATTGTGTATATACAGTGTCAGGTAGATGATGGGATATATTGTGTATATACAGTGTCAGGTAGATGATGGTATATATTCTGTATATACAGTGTCAGGTAGATGATGGTATATATTGTGTATATACAGTGTCAGGTAGATGATGGGATATATTGTGTATATACAGTGTCAGGTAGATGATGGTATATATTCTGTATATACAGTGGCGCCCCCACAAGGCCATATAATAGAGGGCATCGGGCCGCCTGCAGTCAGGTCACGTGTTCTGGTGTTTAACCCTTCGCTGCAGTGACCGGATGGAAGCTGGATCCTGACAAGGTCACGTGTAGATTAGAGGCACGTGGCCGGGGAGGGGGTCTGTCGTTGTGTATAATATGGGGTACACTACTGCTGATGTTCTGTTACTCTGTATCCGCCGTGTATTATTTATTAGCGGCTTTACTGTGTGGATCTTGTTACCGGTTTATTTTTGTTTCTCTGGTTGTGATGGGTTCACTGCACGGAAGGCTCCGATAACAAGGGGTTAAACACCACTTATTACAGGCCTGGATTATCTGGCCACATGTTTGTGTTGGGGGGGGTTTCCTCTGGCCACGTTATCTGGCGGGGGGTTTCCTCTGGCCACGTTATCTGGCGGGGGTTTCCTCTGGCCACGTTATCTGGCGGGGGGGTTTCCTCTGGCCACGTTATCTGGCGGGGGGGTTTCCTCTGGCCACGTTATCTGGCGGGGGGGTTTCCTCTGGCCACGTTATCTGGCGGGGGAGGGGTTTCCTCTGGCCACGTTATCTGGCGGGGGGGGTTTCCTCTGGCCACGTTATCTGGCGGGGGAGGTTTCCTCTGGCCACGTTATCTGGCGGGGGAGGTTTCCTCTGGCCACGTTATCTGGCGGGGGGGGTTTCCTCTGGCCACGTTATCTGGCGGGGGGGGTTTCCTCTGGCCACGTTATCTGGCGGGGGAGGTTTCCTCTGGCCACGTTATCTGGCGGGGGGAGGTTTCCTCTGGCCACGTTATCTGGCGGGGGAGGTTTCCTCTGGCCACGTTATCTGGCGGGGGGAGGTTTCCTCTGGCCACGTTATCTGGCGGGGGGAGGTTTCCTCTGGCCACGTTATCTGGCGGGGGGAGGTTTCCTCTGGCCACGTTATCTGGCGGGGGAGGTTTCCTCTGGCCACGTTATCTGGCGGGGGGAGGTTTCCTCTGGCCACGTTATCTGGCGGGGGGGGTTCCTCTGGCCACGTTATCTGGCGGGGGGAGGTTTCCTCTGGCCACGTTATCTGGCGGGGGGGATAGGAGGAGGTCTGTAACCTCTGTATAGGGCCCTATGTTGGACCTTTTCATGGATTAACCCTTTGAAGACCTCGTATTTTGTTTTATTTCTGGCATGCTGGGAGTTGTAGTTCTGCCGGTCGGGGTTCCGGATGGGACCATCTGGTGTCATCTGTGACTTTGACGATTTCTGTTTTACTTTCCAGTGTAATTTCCGGCTTTGCTGCACCGTGTAACCCCTCGTGTGCCGCGCTGTCGGTTATTGCTCTGTTATCTGGTCTTTGCGCTGCTTCCTGTCCTGGAAATTGCTCTGCCATTATCTGCTCCTTTTATGACAGTAAATTGACTCCTCTGTATCCATCGGTGACCTTGGATATGACTGGTGTCAGCTGTGCCTCAGGGGTAAACCTGGGAATATATGTTGGGTGATGTAGTTCAGCTGCGCCTCCATGATGGCATCTTTGGTTGAAGTCACCCAATGATGGAAGTTTTTATGCCCTTTTTGACCATTGTCCTTAGGTAGGAAGTCTCAATTAAAGTGATAACTAAAACAGCGCCTCCACTGTCCACAGGTTGTATGTGGTACTACAGCTGTTTATTATTGGAGCTGAGCTAAAATTCCATAAACCACCTATAGACAGTGGGAGGGGGTGCTGTTATTGGTGGGTGGGGGGGGGGGGGTAGCGCAGACCTTTTTCTGTAATATTGTAAAAACCCCCTTTAAACGATTAGTAAAATCCGGCCTGACCAATCAATTTTCCTTTCCACGAACCACTTGTTCTGCTGCTGATCTCGCCCCTGGCCAGGAATGGGATGGGTATGTCGGCCAGGAATGGAATGGAATGGGATGGGATGGGTATGCCGGCCAGGAATGGAATGGGATGGGTATGCCGGCCAGGAATGGAATGGGATGGGTATGCCGGCCAGGAATGGAATGGGATGGGTATGCCGGCCAGGAATGGAATGGGATGGGTATGCCGGCCAGGAATGGAATGGGATGGGTATGCCGGCCAGGAATGGAATGGGATGGGTATGCCGGCCAGGAATGGAATGGGATGGGTATGCCGGCCAGGAATGGAATGGGATGGGTATGCCGGCCAGGAATGGAATGGGATGGGTATGCCGGCCAGGAATGGAATGGGATGGGTATGCCGGCCAGGAATGGAATGGGATGGGTATGCCGGCCAGGAATGGAATGGGATGGGTATGCCGGCCAGGAATGGAATGGGATGGGTATGCCGGCCAGGAATGGAATGGGATGGGTATGCCGGCCAGGAATGGAATGGGATGGGTATGCCGGCCAGGAATGGAATGGGATGGGTATGCCGGCCAGGAATGGAATGGGATGGGTATGCCGGCCAGGAATGGAATGGGATGGGTATGCCGGCCAGGAATGGAATGGGATGGGTATGCCGGCCAGGAATGGAATGGGATGGGTATGCCGGCCAGGAATGGAATGGGATGGGTATGCCGGCCAGGAATGGAATGGGATGGGTATGCCGGCCAGGAATGGAATGGGATGGGTATGCCGGCCAGGAATGGAATGGGATGGGTATGCCGGCCAGGAATGGAATGGGATGGGTATGCCGGCCATGCAGGAGGCTATAAATGGTACCAGTACTGACAGCATATCCTTCTTATAGTGAGGGACCCTAGGATGGAGACATAGCTTAAGTTCCGACTGCGACCATTGAGCATCCCAGGCTCCGCCATTGGGTACCACCAGTCTGTCATTGCATCCCCTTCACCCTGCGTTGCTATGTCACCATGTTTGCAGCCTTTTCTGTTTGCTGTCCTGTTCTGGTACCATCTTTTGCAGAACTACAACTCCCAGGATGCCCTGACCATGCAGTGACAAACAGCTGCACTCTGAGAAGCTAAGGTATGCAGACATTGGGTATAGGAACGTGGCCCTCCATTTCTGCTAGGGAAATAAATGTAAATGTAATTGTTAGTGTTTCGTGTTCGGCATGCACCTGTTCACACCTGTCTTTTAGGAGCTGCCGTCAGTTTTCTTCTTCTGACGATGCGGTAGCGATGGCCGGAGCCTCCAGACTGCAGGGATTATGTAATGTGCACACATTGCCATCCAGTGACGCCCTGTCCGAGCTCTGTGGTGGTGCGGACGTGTCTCGTGCACAGTGTCCCCCTGATTATATAACCCCCCCCCACCCCGTCCTGTGTGTTCTGATGGGGCTTACATAACCTCCCGGCTGTGCGGATGATGGCCGTGTGCTGTCTATTCTGGTCTGCACCCCGGAGGATGAGCCTGGAATATTCTCAGCGATGATGGCGGATCACGTGCGGCCTCGTCTGGTCAGGACCCTGGAAACTGCTGAGACCTCGGCTCCTGTCTGTACTCACATGGCGGAATTGATGTGTGTTTTTTTTTATTTTATTACTACTCCGCCGCTCCATGAGATTAAGGCTGTGTCACCACGCTCGCGGAAATCTGCGCTGTGGATTTGATCACGAATCCTCCGGTTACTGGCAGATTTCACCCACTACCACTGGATAAAGTGAAACACCGCACGAAGCACAATGCAGGGCCTTTTATAACTAGATCTGTAGGCGCAGGGTGCTGCTCCGCGCTGCCGATCTGTAGGAGGAGGGTGCTGCTCCGCGCTGCCGATCTGTAGGGTGGGAGGGGTGCTGCTCCGCGCTGCCGATCTGTAGGGGGAGGGTGCTGCTCTGCGCTGCCGATCTGTAGGGGGAGGGTGCTGCTCCGCGCTGCCGATCTGTAGGGGGAGGGTGCTGCTCCGCGCTGCCGATCTGTAGGAGGAGGGTGCTGCTCTGCGCTGCCGATCTGTAGGGTGGGAGGGGTGCTGCTCCGCGCTGCCGATCTGTAGGGGGAGGGTGCTGCTCCGCGCTGCCGATCTGTAGGAGGAGGGTGCTGCTCCGCGCTGCCGATCTGTAGGGTGGGAGGGGTGCTGCTCCGCGCTGCCGATCTGTAGGGGGAGGGTGCTGCTCCGTGCTGCTGATCTGTAGGGGGAGGGTGCTGCTCCGCGCTGCCGATCTGTAGGAGGAGGGTGCTGATCCGCGCTGCCGATCTGTAGGGTGGGAAGGGTGCTGTTCCGCCGATCTGTAGGGTGGGGGGTGCTGTTCCGCCGATCTGTAGGGTGGGAGGGGGTGCTGCTCCGCCGATCTGTAGGGTGGGAGGGGGTGCTGCTCCGCCGATCTGTAGGGTGGGAGGGGGTGCTGCTCCGCCGATCTGTAGGGTGGGAGGGGGTGCTGCTCCGCCGATCTGTAGGGTGGGGGGTGCTGCTCCGCTCTGGCGATCTGTAGGGTGGGAGGGGTGCTGCTCCGCCGATCTGTAGGGTGGGATGGGTGCTGCTCCGCCGATCTGTAGGGTGGGAGGGGGTGCTGCTCCGCCGATCTGTAGGGTGGGAGGGGGTGCTGCTCCGCCGATCTGTAGGGTGGGAGGGGGTGCTGCTCCGCCGATCTGTAGGGTGGGAGGGGTGCTGCTCCGCCGATCTGTAGGGTGGGAGGGGGTGCTGCTCCGCCGATCTGTAGGGTGGGAGGGGGTGCTGCTCCGCTCTGGCGATCTGCAGGCTCTGAACACTTTACACTGTAATAACCTTGCTTCCTTCTCACGTCCCGTCTCGAGGAGTCAGATTTCTGCTTGTTATACACAAAACATAACGCGTGGTCTATACAGGTGCACAAGGTTATAGCAGCTGATGTTAGGGAAAGGCATTTACTTAACTTTATTATTCCTCTGTTATGCCTCCTGGAAATGTATTATCAGCTGTGTTATCAGATCCCTGCACTCTGATACTGTGGAACATTGATGCAGATCCTCAATGAGATTTGTGGGGGTTCAGCACCCCGACCCCACTGAGCAGCTGTCACCCTCTCTGGCAGTGGGCTGCTGTGGCCGCTCCGTGGATTGTAGTGTCCACCTCGGGGTTCTGCAGATCGGTTCCTAATTCTCTGGAAACCCTCAGACGAGCCTTGTAATGTCCTGTGACTGATGCGGCGCCTCCAGTTCTTTACTTTTGAATGTTTGTGTTTTTTGTTGGTGCGGATCGTGTGGTCTTCTCCTTCTTCCCGGTGACAGGTCAGGACAGAGGTTTTTCTTTTTGCTGGCAGTGATCTGGTGCAATGTTGCATCAGGTCCCCACCGCTGTGAACTTTGTGCACACTTGGGCACCGTCCCTTAAAGGGATATTACAATAGCAGGAAACTAAGGCAGAATCCAAGACGTTACACTGCAGATAGCCGGCGATTAACCATTAAAGGGCAATGTAGCCTTGGTGTCTGGTTAATCCTGTGCAGGAGGAATATTGCGGTGAGTGGGGGGGATTGGTGTCACCTATGATGTGTTACATATAGTTACGCCTCAGGTCCCTGGAAAGCTGGGTTACTGGGATATTGGTAACCACCCAGCTTTCCCTGGCTCGGGCTGCTCTGAGTATACCCCTTGGTACCCCCTAAAATACAATGTATAATAGAATAGATGTCTCTGATTTTCCTGATTGGCTCTTGTTCTGCTTTTCCGCTTCATCTTTCATCTCCTTCCAATGAAATATTTATTGTGAAGTGTTCGGAGGCTCC